>NW_017209279.1:0-17950 GCF_001704415.2 Capra hircus | reverse complement strand
CTTCTCCCTCAGGCGATATTGAGGCCAGTTCCACTGCGGTTCAGGTAATCACATCTAACATCTGGAACTTCCAAAGGGTCCTTAACACCCTTGCTGCAACTCAAGAAGTTCCCCACATACCCGTCTCCACTCGAGAGGAAGCACGAGAGTTCCCGCCCACATCCAGGGAGCCCCGTTTCCGCCTCCTAGCTCGAGAGGGATCCTTTCCCTGCGTGGTCGGGAAAGAATTCCCGGCGTTCCCGTCGCATCTCAAGAGGAGGCGCTCTCCACAGGAAAGGCGAGAGGAACTCCAGGGTCGTGCCACCATTCCCAGAGTCCCCCAGATGTCTCAGTCCATTCCAGGGAAACCTGTTTTCCCTGCACTGCCTTGACTTTCAAGCCGAGGATCGACTCACACCACGGTGGCACGTGGGACAGCCCTGTGGGAAAGCCTCGTGGGAAAGCCTTTTCGGAAAGCCTCGAGGGAAGCCACAGATCCCTTGATTCACGCGAAGGGCAGCGTGACACTGCTGCTACAGCTCGGGAGGAAAGCGCACGGCAAGCCCCCACTCGAGACGAGGATTGACTCCCCTGGGGAGACTCCAGAAGTACCCCAAGATCCATGTCAGCACTGGAGAGGAATCCGCAGATTCCGGCACCGACTCCACACAAGGTCTTAGGCCGCGGCATCGACGGGAGGAATCCCGATAGGCCCCCGAGCAACTCCCATGGGGACTGGCCTTTCCTGAGGCCACCAGAGCGGGTCCCTGATGTCCCCGTCGTAAGTCGAGTGCACCTGCCGCACCTCGAGAAAATCCAGGAGGTTCTCCCCTCCAGGCGAGATGAGGCCCATTTCCACTGCGGGGTCTCGAGGCTAATCACACCTAATATCTGGAACTTCCAAAGGGTCCTTTACAACCATGCTGCAACTCAAGAAGTTCCCCGACATACCCGTGTCCACTCCAGAGGAAGCTGGAGAGTCCCGCCCACATCCACGGGAGCCCCGTTTCCGCCTCCTAGCTCGAGAGGAGGGATCCTTTCCCTGCGTGGTCGGGAAAGAAATCCTGGCGTCCCCGTCGCATCTCAAGAGCAGGCGCTATCCTACAGGAAAGCGAGAGGAACTCCAGGGTCGTGCCACCACTCCCAGAGTCCCTCAGATATCTCAGTCCATTCCAGGGAAACCTGTTTTCCCTGCACTGCCTCGACTTTCAAGCCGAGGATCGACTCACACCACGGGTAGCACGTGGGACAGCCCTGTGGGAAAGCCTCGTGGGAAAGCCTCGTGGGAAAGCCTCGAGGGAAAGACACAGATCCCTTGATGCACGCGAAGGGAAGCGCGACACTGCTGTTACTGCTCGGGAGGAAAGTGCACGTGCATGCCCCCACTCGAGACGAGGACTGACTCCCCTGGGAGACTCCAGAAGTACCCCAAGATCCATGACAGCACTGGAGAGGAATGCTCAGGTTCCGGCACCGACTCCACACAAGATCTTAGGCCCTGGCATCGACGGAGAGAATTCCGAGAGGTCCCGAGCAACTCGCATGGGGACTGGCCTTTCCTGAGGCCACCATAGCGGGTCCCTGAGGTCCCCGTCGTAAGTCGAGAGCATATGCCGGAACTCGAGAAAATCCAGGAGGTTCTCCCCTCCAGGCGAGATGAGGCCCATTTCCGGTGAGGCGTCTCCAGGCTAATCACACCTAAACTCTGGAACTTCCAAAGGGTCCTTCACACCCTTGCTGCAACTCAAGAAGTTCCCCGACATACCCGTCTCCACTCGAGATGAAGCACGAGAGTCCCGCCAACATCCAGAGGAGCCCCGTTTCGGCCTCATAGCTCGACTGGACGGATCCTTTCCCTGCGTGGTCGGGAAAGAATTCCCGGCGTTCCCGTCGCATCTCAAGAGGAGGCGCTCTCCACAGGAAAGGCGAGAGGAACTCCAAGGTCATGCCACCATTCCCAGAGTCCCCCAGATGCCTCAGTCCATTGCAGGAAAACTGTTTTCCATGCACTGCCTCGACTTTCAAGCCGAGGATCGGCTGACTCCACGGTGGCACGTGGACAGCCCTGTGGGAAAGCCTCGTGTGAAAGCCTCATGGGAAAGCCCCGAGGGAAAGCCACTGATCCCTTGATCCACGGGAGGGGAAGCGTGACACTGCTGCTGCAGTTTGGGAGGAAAGCGAAGGTGCATGCCCCTACTTGAGACGAGGACTGACTCCCGTGGGACACTCCGCAGGTACCCCAAGATCCATGTCAGCACTGGAGAGGAATCCTCAGGTTCCAGCACCGTCTCCACACAAGTTTTTAGGCCCCGGCATCAACGGGAGAAAAATCCCGAGAGGACCCCGAGCAACCTGCATGGGACTGGCCTTTCCTGAGGCCACCAGAGCGGCTCCCTGAAGTCCCCGTCGTAAGTCGAGAGCACCTGCCACAACTTGAGTACATCCAGGAGGTTCTCCCCTCCAGGCGAGATGAGGCCCTTTTCCTCTGAGGCGTCTCGAGGCTAACCATACCTAACATCTGGAACTTCCAAAGGGTCCTTCACACCCTTGCTGCAACTCAAGAAGTTCTCCGACATACCTGACTCCACTCGAGAGGAAGCACGAGAATCCCGCCCACATCCAGAGGAGCCCCGTTTCCGCCTCATACCTCGAGGTCAGGTATCCTTTCCCTGCATGTTCGGGAAAGAATTCCCGGTGTTCCCGTCGCATCTCATGAGGAGGCGCTCTCCACAGGAAAGGCGGAGGAACTCCAGGGTTGTGCCACCATTCCAAGAGTCCCCCAGATATCTCAGTCTGCCGGGGTCCAGCCCCGCTGGATCCAGGGAATTCGACGGATGGACGGCGTTGTCGTGGAAAGTCTTTTTTATTTATTAATGTAAGATTAGATTAAGAAATTATAGTGTAGTAAGAAGATTAACTGAGGAAAAGGGCTGAATAGCTTGGTTTACGTGGAAGACCAATAAAATTCCAGACAAGGAATTTTCACCATCTACGTTGGGCCACCAGCCCCTGCTTGAATATCTAAGGGTGCCTCGCCTTAAGCTCCCTTTCGTTGCAGGTCTTAACAGCCAGGCAAGTAAGTAGACCTGGCGAGCCTCCCGCGCTCCTGGTGGAGATTCAGCCTTAAGTTAAAGTAAAAAGCAGAGAAGAAGGAAAGGGAGAGAAGAAGAAAGAGAGAAAAAGACACGGGGGGAGCCTGAGTCCCAAGAAACCAGGCCGAGAGACTAGTTCGAGAAACTGGTCGAGAAACTGCCCCCATCCTTTATTGTTCATAAAGCCTTTTATACTTTTGATAAAACATGGAGTTCAATGGGTAACACAAAATTATGTAGCGTTCGCACCCCAGACTCTTTCTGTACATCATTTTGTATACAAAAGGTCCTCTGGTGATTTACATTATCTTCTGGCCAAGAGGCTTGTTAAACACTTTTTGGCTCTCTTCCTTAATGAATGTTAATTTTGTTTCCTCTGAAGTGTTTTTCTTTAATCTGCATTTCCTTAAAGCATTAAAGTTACATCTCTATAGAACAAAGGTGGCAGTGGTTATAACAAAGAAGGTACTTAACTCAAAGATCTAATGTTGCTAATACCAGGTCTACTACTTGTTTTTTTAATATACCAACTCTATCTAAAAATAAAAGGATATGAAAATTTAGCAGCAAGCATTGACCCAAAAAATGAAACTTTTAATCAGTCCTATTATAAAGATTTTGACTCCTCGGATGCCCCTACATTCCTAGGATGCTTTAAGCTTCCTGTGCCTCCTGGGGAAAGGAGGCCTCAAACAATCACATGCCCAGCTGTACGAGTCCTGCAGGCAGGCTAGAAAGCATTCAGAGGGGTTTTTGGATTGAAACACTCTTTCAAATGCAGAAGACTAAAGCCCTGAATTGACTTTTTCCAGAAAATGTCAGAAGAGTGGAAAAGCAGAGCAAAAAAGCCGGCAGATTTTTGTTGGGGTACGTGCGTAGGAACTTCCAGAGGGGTCCCTGAAGTTTGAACACACCATGCCTATGTCAGCTTTCTTCCTCATGACGTTATCACGGGCGGGAGTCCTCATACTGGCTCCCAGCATCAGTCCAATTCAGAGGAACCTGTTTTCCCTGCACTGCCTCGACTTTCACGCTGAGGATTAACTCACACCACGGTGGCACGAGGGAAAGCCCTGTGAGAAAGCCTCGTGGGAAAGCCTCCAGGGAAAGCCACAGATCCCTTGATCCACACGACGGGAAGCGTGACCCTGCTGCTACAGCTCGGGAGGAAAGCACACGTGCGTGCCCTCACTTGAGAGGAGGATTGACTCTCCAGGTGAGACTCCAGAAGAACCCCAATATCCATGTCAGCACTGCTGAGGAAACCTCAGGTTCCGGCCCCGAATCCACACAAGTTGTTCGGCCCGGGCATCAACAGGAGAGTTATCAAGAGAAGCCCCCCAGCATCTGGCATGGGGACTGGACTTTGATGAAGCCACCAGAGCGGGTCCCTGAGGTCCCCGTCGTAAGTCGGGAGCACCTGCCGCAACTCGAGAAAATCCAGGAGGTTCTCCCCTCCAGGCGAGATGAGGCCCATTTCCAATGAGGTGTCTCGAGGCTAATTACATCTAATCTCTGGAACTTCAAAAGGGTCCTTCACACCCTTGCTGCAACTCAAGAAATTCCCCGAAATTCCCATCTCCACTCGAGAGGAAACACGAGGGTCCTGCCCACATCCAGAGTAGCCCCGTTTCATCCTCCTAGCTAGAGATGAGGGATCCTTTCCCCGCTTGGTCGGGAAAGAACTTCCGGCATTCCCGTCGCATCTCACGTGGAGGTGCTCTCCACAGGAAGGGAGAGGAACTCCATGGTCGTGCCACCATTCCAAGTGTCCCCAGATGTCTCAGTCCATTCCAGAGGATCTTGTTTTTACAGAGTGCTTAAACTTTCATGCCGAGGATCGCCTCACACCACGGTGGCACGGGGGAAAGCCCTGTGGGAAAGCCTCGTGGGAAATCCTCTAGGAAAAGCCTAGAGGAAAAGCCACAGATCCATTGATCCACGCGACGGGAAGCATGACACTGCTGCTACAGCTCGGGAGGAAAGAGCATGCGCATGCCCCCACTCGAGACGAGGACTGATTCCCCTTGGGAGACTTCAGAAGTATCCCAAAAACATGTCAGCACTGGAGAGGAATACTCAGGTTCTGGCCCCCACTCCACCGAAGGTCTTGGGCCCCGGCATCTACCGGTGAGGAATCCCGAGAGGCCCCTCTAGCAACTCGCATGGGGACTGGTCTTCCTAAGGCCAACAGAACGGGTCCCTGAGGTCCCCGTCGTAAGTCGAGAGCACCTGCCACAACTCGAGAAAATGAAGGAGATTCTCCCCTTCAGGCGAGATGAGGCCCATTTCCACTGAGACGTCTCGAGGCTAATCACACCTATCCTCTGGAACTTCCAAAGGGTCCTTCACACCCTTGTTGCAACTCAAGAAGATCCAGGAGAGACCCGTCGCCACTACATAGGAATCACCAGGGTACCACCCACATCCAGAGGAGCCCCAATTCCCCCTCTTAGCTCAATGTGAGGGATGCTTTCCCTGATTGGCCGGGAAAGAATTCCTGTCGTACCTGTCGCATCTCAAGAGGAGGCACGCTCCACAAGAAAGGTGAGAGGAACTCCAGGGTCGTTCCACCATTCCAAGAGTCCCCCAGATGTCTCAGTCCTTTCCAGAGGAACTTGTTTACCCTGCACAGCCTCGACGTTCACGCGGAGGACCGACTCACACGATGGTGGCACGTGGGACAGCCCTGTGGGAAAGCCTCGTGGGAAAGTCTCGTGGGAAAGCCTCGAGGGAAAACAAGAAACCCCTTGATCAACCCAACGGGAAAATTGACTCTGCTCCTAATGCTCGGGAGAAAAGCGCACGTGCATGCCCCCATTGGAGACGAAGATGACTCCCCTGTGCAGACTCCAGTAGTACCCCAAGATCCATGTCAGCACTGGAGAGGAAACCTCAGGTTCAGGCACCGACTCCAAACAAGGTCTTAGGCCCCGTCATCGACCGGAGAGGAATCCCGAGAGGCCCCTTAGCAACTCGCAAGTGGACTGGCATTTCCTGAGCGGACCAGAGCGGGTTACATAAGTCCTGGTCGTAACTGGAGAGCACCTGCTGAAACTCGAGAAAATCCAGGAGGTTCTCCCCTGCAGGCGAGATGAGGTCCATTTCTGCTGAGGCGTCTCGAGTCTAATCACACCTAACCTCTGGAACTTCCAAAGGGTCCTTCACACCCTTGCTGCAACTCAAGAAGTTCCCCGACATACCCGTCTCCACACGAGAGGAAGCACCAGAGACCCGCCCACATCCAGAGGAGCCCCGTTTCCGCCTCCTAGCTCGAGAGGAGGGATCCTTTCCCTGCGTAGTCAGGAAAGAATTCCTGGCGTTCCTGGCGCATCTCAAGAGGAGGCGCTCTCCACAGGAAAGGCGAGAGGAACTCCAGGGTCGTGCCACCATTCCCAGAGTCCCCCAGATGTCTCAGTCCATTCCAGGGAAACCTGATTTCCCTGCACTGCCTCGAATTTCTAGCCGAGGATGGACTCACACCACGATGGCACGTGGGACAGCCCTGTGGGAAAGCCTCGTGGGAAAGCCACGAGGGAAAGCCACAGATCCCTTGATCCAAGCGAAGGGAAGCGTGACAGTTCTGCTACAGCTCGGGAGGAAAGGGAACGTGCATGCCCCCACTCGAGACGAGGACTGACTCCCCTGGGGAGACTCCAGAAGTACCGCAAGATGCATGTCAGCATTGGAGAGGAATCCTCAGGTTCCGCACCGATTCCACACAAGGCCTTAGGCCCCGACGTCGAAGGGAGAGGAATCCCGAGAGGCCCCCGAGCAACTCGCATGGGGACTGGCCTTTCCTGAGGCCACCAGAGCGGGTCCCTGACGTCCCCGTCGTAAGTCAAGAGCACCTGCCGCAACTCGAGAAAATCCAGAAGGTTCTCCCCTCCAGGCGAGATGAGGCCCATTTCCGCTGAGGCGTCTCGAGGCTAATCACACCTAACCCCTGGAACTTCCAAAGGGTCCTTCACACCCTTGCTACAACTCTAGAAGTTCCCCAACATACCTGACTCCACTCGAGAGGAAGCACGAGAGTCCCGCCCACATCCAGAGGAGCTCCGTTTCCGCCTCGTACCTCGCGGTCAGGTATCCTTTCCCTGTATGTTCCGGAAAGAATTCCCGGTGTTCCGGTCGCATCTCATGAGGAGGCGCTCTCCACAGGAAAGGCGAGAGAAACTCCAGTGTCGTGCCATCATTCCAAGAGTCCCCCAGATATCTCAGTGTGCCGGGGTCCAGCCCCGCTGGACCTAGGGAATTCGATGGATGGACGGCGTTGACGTGGAAAGTCTTGTGTATTTATTAATGTAAGATGAGATTAAGAAATTATAGGGTAGTAAGAAGATTAACTGGAGGAAAAAGGCTGAATAGCTAGGTTTACGCGGAAGGCCAATAAAATTCCCGACAAGGAATTTTCTGGCGGACTCTGGGAATGGTGGCACGACCCTCGAGTTCCTCTTGCCTTTCCTGTGGAGAGCGCCTCCTCTTGAGATGCGCTGGGAACGCCGGGAATTCTTTCCCGACCACGCAGGGAAAGGATCCCTCCTCTCGAGCTAGGAGGCGGAAACGGGGCTACTCTGGATGTGGGCGGGACTCTCGTGCTTCCTCTCGAGTGGAGACGGGTATGTCGGGGAACTTCTTGAGTTGCAGCAAGGGTGTGAAGGACCCTTTGGAAGTTCCAGAGGTTAGGTATGATTAGAATCGAGACGCCTCAGCGGAAATGGGCCTCATCTCGCCTGGAGGGGAGAACCTCCTGGATTTTCTCGAGTTGGGGCAGGTGCTCTCGACTTACGACGGGGACCTCAGGGACCCGCTCTGATGGCCTCAGGAAAGGCCAGTCCCCATGCGAGTTGCACGAGGGCCTCTCGGGATTCATCTCCCGTCGATGCCGGTGCCTAAGACCTTGTGTGCAGTTGCTGCCGGAACCTGAGGATTCCTCTCCAGTGCTGACATGGATCTTGGGGTACTTCCGGAGTGTCCCCAGGGGAGTCAGTCCTCGTCTCGAGTGTGGGCATGCACGTGTGATTTCCTCCCGAGCTGTAGCAGCAGTGTCACGCTTCCCTTCTCATGGATCAAGGGATCTGTGGCTTTCCCTCGAGGGTTTCCCACGAGGCTTTCCCACGACGCTTTCCCACAGGGCTGTCCCAAGTGCCACCATGGTGTGAGTCGATCCTCGGCTTGAAAGTCGAGGCAGTGCAGGGAAAACACGTTTCCCTGGAATGGACTGAGACATCTGGGGACTCAGGGAATGGTGGCACGACCCTGGAGTTCCTCTCGCCTTTCCTGTAGAGAGCGCCTCCTCTTGAGATGCGACGGGAACGCCGTGAATTCTTTCCCGACCACGCAGGGTAAGGATCCCTCCTCTCGAGCTATGCGGCGGAAACGGGGCTCCTCTGGATGTGGGCGGAACTCTCGTGCTTCCGCTCGAGTGGAGATGGGTATGTCAGGGAACTTCTTGAGTTGCAGCAAGGGTGTGAAGGACCCTTTGAAAGTTCCAGAGGTTAGGTGTGATTAGCCTCAAGACGCCTCAGCGGAAATGGGCCTCATCTCGCCTGGAGAGGAGAACCTCCTGGATTTTCTCGAATTGCGGCAGGTGCTCTCGACTTACGACGGGGACCTCAGGGACCCGCTCTGGTGGCCTCAGGAAAGGCCAGTCCCCTTGCCAGTCTTCTGTGGCCTCTCGGGATTCCTCTCCCGTCGTTGCCGGGGCCTAAGACATTGTGTGGAGTCGGTTCCGGAACCTGAGGATTCCTCTCCAGTGCTGAAATGGATCTTGGGGAACTTCTGGACTCTCCCCAGTGGAGTCAGTCCTCGTCTCGAGTGGGGGCATACAAGTGCGCTTTATTCTCGAGCTGTAGCAGCTTTGTAACGCTTCCCTTCGCCTGGATCAAGGGATCTGTGGCTTTCCCACGAGGCTTTCCCACAGGGCTATCCCACTTGCCACCGTGGTGTGAGTCGATCCTCGGCTTGAAAGTCGAGGCTGTGCAGGGAGAACAGGTTTCCCTGGAATAGACTGAGACATCTGGGGGACTCAGGGAATGGTGGCACGACCCTGGAGTTCCTCTCGCCTTTCCTGTGGAGAGCGACTCCTCTTGAGATGCGACGGGAACGCGGGTAATTCTTTCCCGACCACGCAGGGAAAGGATCCCTCTTCTTGAGCTAGGAGGCAGAAACGGGTCTCCTCTGGATGTGGGCGGGACTCTCGTGCTTCCTCTCGAGTAGAGACGGGTAAGTCGGGGAACTTCTTGAGTTGCAGCAAGGGTGTGAAGGACCCTTTGGAAGTTCCAGAGGTTAGGTGTGATTAGCCTTGAGACGCCTCAGCGGAAATGGGCCTCACCTCGCCTGGAGGGGAAAACCTCCTGGATTTTCTCGAGTTGCGGCAGGTGCTCTCGACTTAAGACGGGGTTTTCAGGGACCCGCTCTGGAGGCCTCAGGAAAGGCCAGTCCCCATGCGAGTTGCTCGGGGGCCTCTCGGGATTCCTCTCCCGTCGATGCCGGGGCCTAAGACCTTGTGTGGAGTGGGTAACAGAACCTGAGGATTCCTCTCCAGTGCCGACATGGATCTTGGGGTACTTCTGGAGTCTCCCCAGGGCAGTCAGTCCTCGTCTCGAGTGGGGGCATGCACGTGCGATTTCCTCCCGAGCTGTAGCAGCAGTGTCACGCTTCCCTTCGCGTGGATCAAGGGATCTGTGGCTTTCCCTGGAGGCTTTCCCGCGAGGCTTTCCCACAGGGCTGTCCCACGTGCCACCGTGGTGTGAGTCGATCGTCGGCTTGAAAGTCGAGGCAGTGCAGGGAAAAAAGTTTTCCCTGGAATGGACTGAGATATCTGGGGGACCTGGAAATGTGGCACGACCCTGGAGTTCCTCTCGCCTTTCCTGTGGAGAGTGCCTCCTCTTGAGTTGCGACGGGAATGCCAGGAATTCTTTCCCGAACCCGTAGGGAAAGGATCTCTCCTCTCGAGCTAGGAGGCAAAAACGGGGCTCCTCTGGATGTGGGCGGGACTCTCGTGCTTCCTCTCGAGTGGAGACGGGTATGTCGGGGAACTTCTTGAGTTGCAGCAAGGGTGTGAAGGACCCTTTGGAAGTTCCAGAGGTTAGGTGTGAATAGCCTCGAGTCGCCTCAGCGGAAATGGGCCTCATCTCGCCTGGAGGGAAGAACCTCCTGGATTTTCTCGAGTTGCGGCAGGTGCTCTCGACTTATGACGGGGACCTCAGGGACCCGCTCTGGTGGCCTCAGGAAAGGCCAGTCCCCATGCCAGTTGCTCGGGGGCCTCTCGGGATTCCTCTTCCGTCGATGCCGGGCCCTAAGATCTTGTGTGGAGTCGGTGCCGGAACCTGAGGATTCCTCTCCAGTGCTGACATGGATCTTGGGGTATTTCTGGAGTCTCCCCAGGGGAGTCAGTCCTCGTCTCGAGTGGGGGCATGCACGTGCGCTTTCCTCCCGAGCTGTAGCAGCAGTGTCGCGCTTCCCTTCGCGTGGATCAAGGGATCTGTGGCTGTTCCTGGAGGCTTTCCCTGGAGGCTTTCCCAGGAGGCTTTCCCACGAGGCTTTCCCACAGGGCTGTCCCACGTGCCACCGTGGTGTGAGTCGATCCTCGGCTTGAAAGTCGAGGCAGTGCAGGGTAAACAGGTTTCCCTGGAATGGACTGAGACATCTGGGGGACTCTGGGAATGGTGGCACGACACTGGAGTTTCTCTCGCCTTTCCTGTGGAGAGCACCTCCACTTGAGATGCGACGGGAACCCGGGGAATTCTTTCCCCACCACGCAGGGAAAGGATCCCTCCTCTCGAGCTATGAGGCAGAAACGGGGATCCTCTGGATGTGGACGGTACTCTCTTGCTTCCTCTCGAGGGGAGACGGGTATGGCGGGGAACTTCTTGAGTTGCAGCAAGGGTGTGAAAGACCCTTTGGAAGTTCCCGATGTTAGATGTGATTAGCCTCAAGACGCCTCAGCGGAAATGGGCGTCATCTCGCCTGGAGGGGAGAACCTCCTGGATTTTCTCGAGCTTCGGCAGGTGATCTCGACTTACGACGGGGACCTCAGGGATCCGCTCTGGTGGCCTCAGGACAGGCCAGTTCCCATGCGAGTTACTCGGGGGACTCTCGGGATTCCTTTCCCGTCGATGCTGGGGCCTAAGACCTTGTGTGGAGTCGGTGCTGGAACCTGAGGATTCCTCTCCACTGCTGACATGGATCGTGGGGTACTTCTGGAGTCTCCCCAGGGGAGTCAGTCCTCGTCTCGAGTGGGGGCATGCACGTGCGCTTTCCTCCCGAGCTGTAGCAGCAGTGTCACCCTTCCCTTCGCGTGGATAAAGGGATCTGTGGCTTTCCATCGAGGCTTTCCCAAGAGGCTTTCCCACGAGGCTTTCCCACAGGGCTGTCCCACGAGCCAAGGTGGTGTGAGTCGATCCTCGGCTTGAAAGTCGAGGCAGTGCAGGGAAAACAGTTTTCCCTCGAATGGACTGACATCTGGGGGACTCTGGGAATGGTGGCACGACTCTGGAGTTCCTCTCGCCTTTCCTGTGGAAAGCGCCTCCTCTTGAGATGCGACGGGAAGGCCGGGAATTCTTTCCCGACCACGCAGGGAAAGGATCCCACCTCTCGAGCTAGGAGGCGGGAACAGGGCGCCCCTGGATGTGGGCGAGACTCTCGTGCTTCCTCTCGAGTGGAGACGGGTATGTCGGGGAACATCTTGAGTTGCAGCAAGTGTGTGAAGGACCCTTTGGAAGTTTCAGATATTAGATGTGATGAGCCTCGAGACAACTCAGCAGAAATGGGCCTCATCTCGCCTGGAGCGGAGAACCTCCTGGATTTTCTCGAGTTGCGGCAGGTGCTCTCGACTTATGACGGGGACCTCAGGGACCCGCTCTGGTGGCCTCAGGAAAGGCCAGTCCCCATGCCAGTTGCTCGGGGGCCTCTCGGGATTCCTCTTCCCGTCGATGCCGGGGCCCTAAGATCTTGTGTGGAGTCGGTGCCGGAACCTGAGGATTCCTCTCCAGTGCTGACATGGATCTTGGGGTATTTCTGGAGTCTCCCCAGGGGAGTCAGTCCTCGTCTCGAGTGGGGGCATGCACGTGCGCTTTCCTCCCGAGCTGTAGCAGCAGTGTCGCGCTTCCCTTCGCGTGGATCAAGGGATCTGTGGCTGTTCCTGGAGGCTTTCCCTGGAGGCTTTCCCAGGAGGCTTTCCCACGAGGCTTTCCCACAGGGCTGTCCCACGTGCCACCGTGGTGTGAGTCGATCCTCGGCTTGGAAAGTCGAGGCAGTGCAGGGTAAACAGGTTTCCCTGAAATGGACTGAGACATCTGGGGGACTCTGGGAGTGGTGGCATGACCTGGAGTTCCTCTGGCCTTTCCTGTGGAGAGCGCCTCCTCTTGAGATGCGACGGGAACGCCGGGAATTCTTTCCCGACCACGCAGGGAAAGGATCCCTCCTCTCGAGCTAGGAAGCGGAAAAGGGGCTCCTAAGGATGAGGGCGGGACTCTCGAGCTTCCTCTCGAGTGGAGACGGGTATGTCGGGGAACTTCTTGAGTTGCAGCAAGGGTGTGAAGGACCCTTTGAAAGTTCCAGAGATTAGGTGTGATAAGCCTCGAGACTCCTCAGCGGAAATGGGCCTCATCTCGCTTGGAGAGGATAACCTCTTGGATTTTCTCGAGTTGCCGCAGGTGCTCTTGGCTTACGACGGGGACCTCAGGGACCCGCTCTAGTGCCCTCAGGAAAGGCCCGTCCCCATGCGAGTTGCTCGTGCGCCTCTAGCGATTCCTCTCCCGTCTATGCCGGGGCCTGAGACCTTGTGTGGAGTCGGTGCCGGAACCTGAGGATTCCTCTCCAGTTCTGACATGGATCTTGGGGTACTTCTGGAGTCTCCCAGGGGAGTCAGTCCTCGTCGCGAGTGTGGCGTGCCCGTGCGCTTTCCTCCCGAGCTATAGCAGCAGTGTCACGCTTCCCTTTGCGTGGATCCAGGGATCTGTGGCTTTCTCTGTAGGCTTTCCCAAAAGGCTTTCCCACTAGGCTTTTCACAGGGCTGTCCCACGTGCCACCGAGGTCTGAGTCGATCCTCGGCTTGAAAGTCGAGGCATTGCGGGGAAAAGAGGTTTCCCTGGAATCGACTGAGACATCTGGGGGCTCTGGGAATGGTGGCACGACCCTGAGTTCCTCTCGCCTTTCCTGTGGAGAGCGCCTCTTCTTGAGGTGCGACGGGAACGCCGGAAATTCTTTCCGAGCACGCAGGTAAAGGATCCCTCCTCTCGAGCTATGAGGCTGAAACGGGGCTCTTCTGGTTGTGGGCGGGACTCTCGTGCTTCCTTTCGAGTGGAAACGGGTATGTCGGGGAACTTCTTGAGTTGCAGCAAGGGTGTGAAGGGCCCTTTGGAAGTTCCAGAGGTTAGGTGTGATTAGCCTCGAGATGCCTCAGCGCAAATGGGTCTCATCTCGCCTGGAGGGGAGAACCTCCTGGATTTTCTCGAGTTGTGCCAGGTGCTCTCAACTTACGACGGGGACCTCAGGGACCCGCTTTGGTGGCCTCAGGAAAGGCCAGTCACCATGCGAGTTGCTTGGGAGCCTCTCGTGATGTCTCTCCCTCTCCAGTGCTGTCTTGGATCTTGACTGGCCTTTCCTGAGGCCACCAGAGCGGGTCCCTGCGGTCCCCGTCGTAAGTCGAGAGCACCTGCCGCAACTCGAGAAAATCAAGGATGTTCTCCCCTCCAGGCAAAATGAAGCCTATTTCCGCTGACACATCTCAAGGCTAAGCACACTTAAATTCTGGAACTTCCAAAGGGTCCTTCACACCCTTGCTGCAAATCAAGAAGTTCCCTGACATTCCCGTCTCCACTCAAGAGGAAGCACGATAGTTCCGCCCACATCCAGAGGAGCCCCGTTTGCGCCTCATAGCTCGAGAGGAGGGATCCTTTCCCTGGGAGGTCGGGAAAGAATTCCCGGCGTTCCCGTCCCATCTCAAGAGGAGGCGCTCTTCACAGGAAAGGCGAGAGGAACTCCAGGGACATGCCACCATTCTCCGAGTCCCCCAGATGTCTCAGTCCATTCCAGGGAAACCTGTTTCCCCGCTCTGACTCGACTTTCAAGCCGAGGATCGACTCACACCACTGTGGCACGTGGGACAGCCCTGTGGCAAAGCCTCGTGGGAAAGCCTCGTGGGAAAGCCTCGAGGGAAAGCCGCAGATCCCTTTATCCACGCGAAGGGAAGCGCGACACTGCTGCTACAGCTGGGGAGGAAAGCGCACGTGCATGCCCTCAACCGAGACGAGGACTGACTCCCCTGGGGAGACTCCAGCAGTACACCAAGATCCATGTCAGCACTGGAGAGGAATCCTCAGGTTACAGCACCGACTCTACGTAAGGTCTGAGGCCCCGGCATCGACGGGAGAGGAATCCGGAGAGTGCCCCGAGCAACTCGCATGGGGACTGGAATTTCCTGAGGCCACCAGAGCGGGTCCCTGAGGTCCCCATGGTAAGTCGAGAGCACCTGCAGCAACTCTAGAATATCTAGGAGTTTCTCCCCTCCAGGCGAGATGAGGCCCATTTCCATTGAGGCATCTCGGGGCTAATCACACCTAACCTCTAGAACTGCCAAAGGGTCCTTCTCACCCTTGCTGCAACTCAAGAAGTTCCCCAACCTGCCCGTCTCCACTCGAGAGGAAGCACGAGAGTCCCTCCCATATGAGGAGGAGCCCCGTTTCCACCTCATAGCTCGAAAGAAGGGATCCTTTCCCTGCGTGGTCGGGAAAGAATTTCCGGCATTCCCGTCGCATCTCAAGAGTAGGCGCTCTCCACAGAAAAGGCGAGAGGAACTCCAGGGTCGTGCCACCATTCCCAGATTCACTCAGATGTCTCAGTCCATTCCAGGGAAACTTGTTTTCCCTGCACTGCCTCGACTTTCAAGCCGAGGATCGACTCACACCACGGTGGCACGTGGGACAGCCCTGTGGGAAAGCCTCGTGGAAAAGCCTCAAGGGAAAGCCTTCAGGGAAAGCCACTGATACCATGATCCAATCGCCAAGAAGCGTGACACTGCTGCTACAGCTCGGGAGGAAAGCGCACGTGCATGCCCCCACTCGAGACGAGGACTGACTCCCCTGGGGAGACTTCAGAAGTACCCCAAGATCCATGTCAGCACTGTTAGGAAACCTCAGGTTCCGGCACCGACTCCACACAAAGTCTTAGGCCCCGGCATCGACGGGAGAGGAATCCCGAGAGGCCCCCGAGCAACTTGCATGGGGACTGGCCTTTCCTGAGGCCACCAGAGCGGGTCCCTGAGGTTCCTGTCGTAAGTCGAGAGCACCTGCCGCCAACTCGAGAAAATTCAGGAGGTTCTCCCCTCCAGGCGAGATGAGGCCCATTTCCACTGAGGCATCTCGACGCTAATCACACCTAACCTCTGGAACTTGCAAAGCGTCCTTCACACCCTTCCTGCAACTCAAGAAGTTCCCCGACATACCCGTCGACACTCGAGAGGAAGTACAAGAGTCCCGCCCACATCCAGAGGAGCCCCGTTTCCGCCTCCTAGCTCGAGAGGAGGGATCCTTTCCCTGCGTGGTGGGGAAAGAATTTCCGGCGTTCCCGTTGCATCTCAAGAGGTGGTGCTCTCCACAGGAAAGGCGAGAGGAAGTCCAGGGTCGTGACACCATTCCCAGAGTCCCCCAGATGTCTCAGTCCATTCCAGGGAAACCTGTTTTCCCTGCACTGCCTCGACTTTCAAGCCCAGGGTCGACTTTCACCACGGTGGCACGTGGGACAGCCCTGTGGGAAAGCCTCGTGGGAAAGTCTCGTGGGAAAGCCTCGATGGAAAGCCGCAGATCCCTTGATCCACGCGAAGGGAAGCGTGACACTGCTGCTACAGCTCGGGAGGAAAGCACACGTGCATGCCCCCACTCGAGACGAGGACTGACTCCCCTGGGGAGACTCCAGAAGTACCCCAAGATCCATGTCAGCACTGGAGAGGAATCCTCTGGTTCTGGCACCGACTCCAAACAAGGTCTTAGGCCCAGGCATCGACGGGAGAGGAAACCTGAGAGGCCCACCGTGCAACTCGCATGGGGACTGGCATTTCCTCAGGCCAACAGAGCGGTTCCCTGAGGTCCCCGTCATAGGTCGAGAGCACCTGCCGCAACTTGAGAAAATCCAGGTGGTTGTCCTTTCCAGGAGAGATGGGCCCATTTCCGCTGGGGCGTCTCGAGGCTAATCACACCTAAGCTCTGGAATTTCCAAAGGGTCCTTCACACCCTTGCTGCAACTCAAGAAGTTCCACGACATACCCGTCTCCACTCGAGAGGAGGCACGAGAGTCCCGCCCACATCCAGAGGAGCCCCGTTTCCGACTCATAGCTCGAGAGGAGGGATCCTTTCCCAGCGTGATAGCGAAAGAATTCTCGGGAGTCACTCTCCACAAGAAAGGCGAGAGGAACTCCCTGTCATGCCACCATTCCCAGAGTCCCCCAGATGTCTCAGTCAATTCCAGGAAATCCTGTTTTCCCTGCACTGCCTCGACTTTCAGCTGGGGATCAACTCACACCATGGTGGTACGTGGGACAGCCCTGTGGGAAAGCCTCGTGGGAAAGCCTCGAGGGAAAGCCACAGATCCCTTGATTCACGCGAAGGGAAGCGTGACACTGCTGCTACAGCTCGGGAGGAAAGCGCACGTGCATGCCCCCACTCGAGACGAGGACTGACTTCCCTCGGGGACTCCAGTAGTACCCCAAGATCCATGTCAGCACTGGAGAGGAATCCTCAGGTTCCGGCACCGACTCCGTACAAGGTCTCAGACCCCGGCATCAACGGGGAGAGGAATCCCGAGAGGGCCATCGAACAACTCGCATGGAGCCTGGCCTTTCCTCAGGACACCGGAGAGGGTTCCTGAGGTCCCCGTCGTAATTCTAGAGCACCTGCCACACTCGAGAAAATCCAGGAAGTTCTCCCCTCCAGGCGAGATGAGGCCCATTTCCGCTGAGGCGTCTCGAGGCTAATAACACCTAACCTCTGGAACTTCCAAAGAGTCTTTCACAGTCATGCTGCAACTCAAGAAGTTCCCCGACATACCCGTCTCCACTCAAGAGGAAGCACGAGTGTCCCGGCCACATCCAGAGGAGCTCCGTTTCCGGCTCGTAGCTCGAGATGAGCGATCCTTTCCCTGATTGGTCGGAAAGAATTCCCGGCATTCCCATCGCATCTCAAGAGGAGGCGCTCTCCAAAGGAAAGGGGAGAGGAACTGCAGGGTCGTGCCACCATTCCGAGACTCACCCAGATGTCTCAGTCCATTCCACAGGAACCTGTTTTCCCTGCACTGCCTTGGCCTTCATGCCGAGGATCGACTCACACCACCGTCACACGTGGGACAGACCTGTTGGAAAGCCTAGTGTGGAAAGACTCGAGGGAAAGCCACAGATCCCTTGGTCCAGGCATGGGGAAGCGTGACACTGCTGCTACAGCATGGGAGGAAAGGGCACGCTCATGCCCCCACTCGAGACGAGGCCTGACTCCCTTGTGGAGACTCGAGAAGTACCACAAAATCCATGTCAGCACTGGAGAGGAATCCTCAGCTTCCGGCCCCGACTCCACACAAGGTCTTAGGCCCCGGCATCGACGGGAGAGGAATCACGAGAGGCCCCCTAGCAACACGCATGATGACTGGCGTTTCCTGCGGCCGCCAGAGCGGGTCCCTGAAGTCCCCGTCGTAACTCGAGAGCACCTGCTGAAACTCGGAATATCCAGGAGCCTCTCCATTCCAGGCGACATGAGGCCCATTTCCGCTGAGGCATCTCGAGACTAACCACAACCTAACCTCTGGAACTTCCAAAGGGTCCTTCACACCCTTGCTGCAACTCAAGAAGTTCCCCGACATACCCGTTCCTCTTCACATTCAGCCATAATGGT
>NW_017209278.1:0-3421 GCF_001704415.2 Capra hircus | reverse complement strand
TTCCCGTCGCATCTCAAGAGGAGGCGCTCTCCACAGAAAAGTTGAGAGGAACTCTAGAGTCTGGCCACCATTCCCAGAGTCCCCCAGTTGTCTCAATCCATTCCCTGCACTACCTCGACTTTCAAGCCGAGGATCGACTCACACAACGGCGGCCAGGGACAGCCGTGTGGGAAAGCGTCGTGGGAAAGCCTCCTGGGAAAGCCTCTAGGGAAACCACAGAACCCTTGATCCACTCGAATTGAAGCATGACACTGCTGCTACAGCTCGGGAGGAAAGCGCACGGGCAATGTCCCACTCGAGACGAGGACTTTACTCCCCTGGGGAGACACCAGAAGTACCCCAAGATCCATGTCAGCACTGGAGAGGAATCCTCAGTTTCCTGCACCGACTCCACACAAGGTCTTAGGCCCGGCATCGACGGGAGAGGAATCCCGAGAGGCCCCGAGCAACTCGCATGGGGACTGGCCTTTCCTGAGGCCACCAGAGCAGGTCCCTGAAAAAGCCGTCGTACATCGAGAGCACCTGCTGCAACTCGAGAAAATCCAGAAGGTTTTCCGCTCCAGGCGAGATGAGGCCCATTTCCTCTGAGGCGTATCGAGCTAATCCACACCTAACCTCAGGAAATTCCAAAGGGTCCTTCACACCCTTGCTGCAACTCAAAAAGTTCCCCGACATTCCTGTCTCCACTCGAGAGAAAGCACGAGAGTCCCACCCACATTCAGAGGAACCCGTTTCTGCCTCATAGCTGAGAGGAGGGATCCTTTCCCTGCGTGGTTGGGAAAGAATTCCCGCCATCCAGTCGCATCTCAAGAGGAGGCGCTCTCCAGAGGAAAGAGGAGAGGAACTCCAGGGTCGTGTCACAATTCCAGAGTCCCCCAGATGTCTCAGTCCATTCCAGGGAAACCTGTTTTCCCTGCACTGCCTCGACTTTCAAGTCGAGGATCGACTCACACCACGGTGGCACGTGAGACAGCCCTATGGAAAGCCAAGTGGGAAAGCCTCGAGGGAAAGCCCTGATCCCTTGATCCACTCGACGGGAAGAATGACACTGCTGCTACAGCTCGGGAGGAAAGTGCACGTGTATGCCCCCACTCGAGACGAGGACTGACTCCCCAGGGGAGACTCCAGAGGTACCCCAAGATCCATGTCAGCACAGGAGAGGAATCCTCAGCTTCCTGCACTCACTCCACACAAGGTCTTAGGCCATGGAATCGACGGGAGAGGAATCCCGAGACGCCCCCGAGCAACTCGCATGGGGACTGGCCTTTCCTGAGGCCACCAGAAGCGGGTCCCTGAAGTCCCCGTCGTAAGTCGAGAGCACCTGCCTCAACTCGAGAAAATCCAGGAGGTTCTCTCCTCCTGGCGAGATGAGGCCATTTCGCTGATTCGTCTCGGGGTGAATCACACCTAAACTCTGGAACTTTCAAAGGGTCCTTCACACCCTTGCTGCAACTCAAGAAGTTCCCCGACATACCCGTCTCCACTCGAGAGGAAGCACGAGAGTCCCGCCCACATCCAGAGGAGCACCGTTTCCGCCTCCTAGCTCGAGAGGAGGGATCCTTTCCCTGCGTGGTCGGGAAAGAATTCCCGGAGTTCCCGTCGCATCTCAAGAGGAGGCGCTCTCCACAGGAAAGGCGAGAGCAACTCCAGGGTCGTGCCACATTCACAGAGTCCCCCAGATGTCTCAGTTCATTCCAGGGAAACCTGTTTTCCCTGCACTGTCTCGAATTTCAAGCCGAGGATCGACTCACACCACGGTGGCACGTGGGACAGCCCTGTGGGAAAGACTCGTGGGAAAGCCTCATGGAAAACCTCGAGGGAAATCCACAGATCCCTTGATCCACGCGAAGGGAAGCGTGACACTGCTGCAACAGCTCGGGAGGAAAGCGCACGTGCATGCCCCACTCGAGACGAGGACTGACTCCCCTGGGGAGACTCCAGAAGTTCCCAAGATCCATGTCAGCTCTGGAGAGGAATCCTCAAGTTCGGGCGCCGACTCCACACAAAGGTCTTAGGCCCCGGCATTGATGGGAGGGGAAACCCGACAGTCTCCCGAGCAACTCGCATGGGGACTGGCCTTTCCTGAGGCCACCGGAGCGGTTCCCTGAGGTCCCCATTCGTAAGTCGAGAGCACCTGGCGACACTCGAGAAAAGCTAAGAGGTTCTCCCTCCAGTCGAAATGAGGCCCATTTCCGCTTAGGCATCTCCAGGCAAATCACACCTAACATCTGGAACTTCCAAAGGGTCCTTCACACCCTTGCTGCAACTCAAGAAGTTCCCCGACATACCCATCTCCATCGAGAGGAAGCACGAAGTCCCGCCCACATCCAGAGGAACACCGTTTCTGCCTCCTAGCTCGAGAGGAGGGATCCTTTCCCTGCGTGGTCGGCAAAGAATTTCCGGCGTTCCCGTCGCATCTCCACAGGAGGCGCTCTCCACAGGAAAGCGAGAGGAACTCCAGGGTCTTGCCACCATTCCCAGAGTCCCCCAGATGTTTCAGTCCATTACAGGGAAACCTGTTTTCCCTGCACTGATTCGGATTTCAAGCCGAGGATCCACTCACACCACGGTAGCACGTGGGACAGCCCTGTGGGAAAGCCTCCTGGGATAACCTCGTGGAAAAGCCTCGAGGGAAAGCCACAGATCCCTTGATCCACGCAAAGGGAAGCGTGACACTGCTGCTATAGCTCGGGAGGAAATCGGACGTGCATGCCCCCACTCGAGACGAGGACAGACTCCACTGGGGAGACTACAGAAGTACCCCAAGATCCTTGTCAGCACTGGAGAGGAATGCTCAGGTTCCGGCACCGACTCCACAAAAGATCTTAGGCCCTGGCATCGACGGAGAGAATCCCGAGAGGCGCCCGAACAACTCAAATGGGGACTGGCCTTTTCTGAGGCCACCAGAGCGGTCCTGAGGTCCCCTTCGGAAGTCGAGAGCACCTGCCGCAACTCGAGAAAATCCAGGAGGATCTCCCCTCCAGGCGAGATGAGGCCCATTTCCGCTGAGCGTCTCGAGTCTCATCACACCAAACCCCTGGAACTTCCAAAAGGTCCTCACACCCTTGCTGCAACTCAAGAAGTTCCCCGACATACCCGTCTCCACACGAGAGGAAGCACGAGAGTTCCGCCCACATCGAGAGGAGCTCCGTTTTCGCCTCCTAGCTCGAGAGGAGGGATCCTTTCCCTGGTGCTCGGGAAAGAATTCCTGGCGTTCCCGTCGCATCTCAAGAGGAGGCGCTCTCCACAGGAAAGGCGAGAGGAACTCCAGGGTCGTGCCACCATTCCCAGAGTCCCCCAGATGTCTGAGTCCATTTCAGGGAAACCTGTTTTCTCTGCACTGCCTCGACTTCAAGCCTAGGATCGACTCACACATTGATGGCACGTGGACAGCCCTGTGGGAAAGCCTTGTCGGAAAGCC
>NW_017209277.1:0-3421 GCF_001704415.2 Capra hircus | reverse complement strand
GGAGGAAAGCGCAGGTGCATGCCCCCACTCGAGACGAGGACTGACTCCCCCTGGGGAGACTCCAGAAGTACCCCAAGATCCATGTCGGCACTGGTGAGAATGCTCAGGTTCCGGCACCGACTCCACACAGAATCTTAGGCCCCGGCATAGACGGGCGAGGAATCCCGAGAGGCCCCCCGAGCAACTCGCATGGGGACTGGCCTTTCCTGAGGTCACCAGAGCGGGTCCCTGAAGTCCCCATCATAAGTCGAGAGCACCTGCCGTAACTCGAGAAAATTCAGGAGGTTCTCCCCTCCAGGCGAGACGAGGCCCATTTCCGCTGAGGCGTCTCGAGGCTAATCAAACCTAACCTCTGGAACTTCCAAAGGGTCCTTCACACCCTTGCTGCAACTCAAGAAGTTCCCCGACATACCCGACTCCACTCGAGAGGAAGCACGAGAGTTCCGCCCACATCCAGAGGAGCCCCGTTTCCGCTTCCTAGCTTGAGAGGAGGGATCCTTTCCCTGCGTGGTCGGGAAAGAATTCCCGGTTCCCCGTCGCAACTCAAGAGGAGGCGCTCTCCACAGGAAATGCGAAAGTAATTCCAGGGTCGTGCCACCATTCCCAGAGTCTCCCAGAGGTCTCCGTCCAATCCAGGGAAACCTGTTTTCCCTGCACTGCATTGACTTTCAAGCCGAGGATCGACTCACACACAACGGTGGCACGTGGGACAGCCCTGTGGGAAAGCCTCGTGGGAAAACCTCGTGGGAAAGCCTCCAGGGAAACCTAGTGATCCCTTGATCCACTCGATGGGAAGCGTGACACTGATGCTACAGCTCGGAAGGAAAGCGCACGTGCATGCCGCCACTCGAGACGACGAGTGACTCCCCTGGGGAGACTCCGGCAGTACCCCAAGATCCATGTCAGCACTGGAGAGGAATCCTCAGGTTCCGGCACCGAGTCCACACAAGGTCTTAGGCCCCGGCATCGACGGGAGAAGAATCCGAGAGGCCCGGAGCAACTGGCCTGGGGACTGGCCTTTCCTGAGCCACCAGAGCGGGTCCCTGAGGTCCCGTGGTAAGTCGAGAGCACCGGCCGTAACTCTTGAAAATCCAGGAGGTTCTCCCCTCCAGGCGAGATGAGGCCCTTTTCGGATGAGGCTCCTCGAGGCTAATCACACCTAAACGCTGGAATTTCCCAAGGATCCTTAACACCCTTGCTGCAACGCAAGAAGTTCCCCGACATACCCGACTCCACTCGAGAAGAAGGACGAGAGTCCCGCCCACATCCAGAGGAGCCCCGTTTCCGCCTCATAGCTCTAGAGGAGTGATCCTTTCCCTGCGTGGTCGGGAAAGAATTCCCGGCGTTCTTGTCGCATCTCAAGAGGAGGCGCTCACCACTTGAAACGCGAGAAGAACTCCAGGTTTGTGCCACCGTTCCCACACTCCCCCAGATGTCTCATTCCATTCCACGGAAACCTGTTTTCCCTGCACTGCCTCGACTTCCAAGCTGAGGATAGACTCACACTACGGTGGCATGTGGGACAGCCCTTTGGGAAAGCCTGGTGGGAAAGTCTCCTGGGAAAGCCTCGAGGGAAAGCCACAGATCCCATGATCCACGCGAAGGGAAGCGAGACACTGCTGCTACAGCTCAGGAGGAAAACACACGTGCATGTCCCCTCTCGCGACGAGGAATGACTCCCCTGGGAGACACCAGAAGAACCCAAGATCCATATCAGCACTGGAGAGGAATCCTCAGGTTCCGGCACAGACTCCACACAAGTCTCAGGCCCCGGCATCGATGGGAGAGGAATCCCGAGAGGCCCCCGAGCAACTGCATGGGTACTGGCCTTTCCTGAGGCCACCAGAGCGGGTCCCTGAGGTCCCAGTCGTAAGTCGAGAGCACCTGCCACAACACGAGAAAATCCAGGAGGTTCTCCCTCCAGGCGAGATGAGGCCCATTTCCCCTGAGGCGTCTCGAGGCTAATCACACCTAACATCTGGAACTTCCAAAGGGTCCTTCACACCCTTGCGGCAACTCAACAAGTTCCCCCACATACCCTTCTCCACTCGAGAGGAAGCACGAGAGTCCCGCCCACATCCAGAGGAGCCCCGTTTCCGCCTCCTAGCTCGAGAGGAGGGATCCTTTCCCTGCGTGATCGGGATAGAATACCCGGTGTTCCCGTCGCATCTCAAGAGAAGGCGCTCTCCTCAGGAAAGGCGAGAGGAACTCCAGGGTCGTGCCACCATTCCCAGAGTCCCCTGGATGTCTCAGTCCATTCCAGGAAACCTGTTTTCCATGCACTGCCTCGACTTTCAAGCCGAGGATCGACTCACACCACGGTGGCACGTGGGACAACCCTGTGGGAAAGCCTCGTGGAAAAGCCTCTTGGGAAAGCCTCGAAGGAAAGCCACAGATCCGTTGATCCACGCGAAGGGAAGCGTGACACTGCTGCTACAGCTCGGGAGGAAAGCGCACGTGCATGCCCCACTCGAGTAGAGGACTGACTGCACTGGGGAGACTCCAGAAGTACACCAAGATCAATGTCAGCACTGGAGAGGAGTCCTCAGGTTACAGCACCGACTCCACACAAGATCTTAGGCCCCGGCATCAACGGGAGAGGAATCCCGAGAGGCCCCCGAGCAACTCACATGGGGACTGGCCTTTCCTGAGGCCGCCAGAACGGGTCCCTGAGGTCCCCGTCGTAAGTCGAGAGCACCTGCCGCAAATCGAGAAAATCCAGGAGGTTCTCCCATCCAGGCGAGATGAGGCCCATTTCCGCTGAGGCGTCTCGAGGCTAATCACACCTAACATCTGGAACTTCCAAAGGGTCCTTCACACCCTTGCTGCAACTCAAGAAGTTCCCCGACATACACGTCTCCACTCGAGAGGAAGCACGAGAGTCCCGCCCACATCCAGAGGAGGCCCGTTTCCACCTCCTAGCCCGAGAGGGGGATCCTTTCCCTGCATGGTCGGGAAAGAATTCCCGGCGTTCCCGTCACATCTCAAGAGGAGGCGCTCTCCACAGGAATGGCGAGAGGAACTCCAGTGTCGTGCCGCCATTCCCAGAGTCCCCCAGATGTCTCAGTCCATTCCAGGGAAACCTGTTTTCCCTGCACTGCCTCGACTTTCAAGCCGAGGATCGACGCACACCTCGGTGGCACGTGGACCGCCCTGTGGGAAAGCCTCGTGGGAAAGCCTCGGGAAAGCCTCTAGGAAAGACACAGATCCCTTGATCCACGCGAAGGTAAGCGTGACACTGCTGCTTCAGCTCGGGAGGAAATCGCACGTGCATGCCCCAACTTGAGACGAGGACTGACTCCCCTGGGGAGACTCCAGAAGTACCCCAAGATCCATGCCCGGCACTGTAGAGGAATCCTCAGGTTGCGACACTGACTCCACACACAGGCCCAAGCATCGAAGGAGAAATCCCTAGAGGCCC
>NW_017209276.1:0-3422 GCF_001704415.2 Capra hircus | reverse complement strand
TGTGAGTCGGTCCTCCGCGTGAACGTCGAGGCAGTGCAGGGTAAAACAAGTTCCTCTGGAAAGGACTGAGACATCTGGGGGACTCTTGGAATGGTGGAACGACCTGGAGTTCTCTCACCTTTCTTGTGGAGCGTGCCTCCTCTTGAGATGCGACAGGTACGACAGGAATTCTTTCCCGGCCAATCAGGGAAAGCATCCCTCACATTGAGCTAGGAGGGGGGAATTGGGGCTCCTCTGGATGTGGGTGGTACCCTGGTGATTCCTATGTAGTGGCGACGGGTCTCTCCTGGATCTTCTTGAGTTGCAACAAGGGTGTGAAGGACCCTTTGGAAGTTCCAGAGGTTAGGTGTGATTAGCCTCGAGACGTCTCTCAGTGGAAATGGGGCCTCATCTCGCCTGAAGGGGAGAATCTCCTTCATTTTCTCGAGTTGTGGCAGGTGCTCTCGACTTACGACGGGGACCTCAGGGACCTGTTCTGTTGGCCTTAGGAAGGACCAGTCCCCATGCGAGTTGCTAGAGGGCCTCTCGGGATTCCTCACCGGTAGATGCGGGCCCAAGACCTTCGGTGGAGTGGGGGCCAGAACCTGAGTATTCCTCCCAGTGCTGACATGTTTTTGGGATACTTCTGAAGTCTCCCAAGGGGAATCAGTCCTCGTCTCGAGTGGGGGCATGCGCATGCTCTTTCCTCCCGAGCTGTAGCAGCAGTGTCATGCTTCCCGTCCCGTGGATCAATGGATCTGTGGCTTTTCCTCTAGGCTTTTCCTAGAGGATTCCCACGAGCTTTCCCACAGGGCTTTTCCCCCGTGCCACCGTGGTGTGAGGGCGATCCTCGGCATGAAAGTTTAGGCACTCTGTAAAAAACAAGATCCTCTGGAATGGACTGAGACATCTGGGGGACGCTTGAAATGGTGGCACGACCATGGAGTTCCTCTCTCCCTTCCTGTGGAGAGCGCCTCCACCTGAGATGCGACGGGAATGCCGGAAGTTCTTTCCCGACCAAGCAGGGAAAGGATCCCTCATCTCTAGCTAGGAGGATGAAACGGGGCTACTCTGGATGTGGGCAGGACCCTCGTGTTTCCCTCTCGAGTGGAGATGGGGAATGTCGGGGAACTTCTTGAGTTGCAGCAAGGGTGTGAAGGACCCTTTGGAAGTTCCAGAGATTAGATGTAATTAGCTCGAGACACCTCATTGGAAATGGGCCTCATCTCGCCTGGAGGGGAGAACCTCCTGGATTTTCTCGAGTTGCGGCAGGTGCTCCGACTTACGACGGGGACCTCAGGGACCCGCTCTGGTGGGTTTCATCAAAAAGTCCAGTCCCCATGCCAGATGCTGGGGGGCTTCTTTGATAACTCTCCTGTTGATGCCCGGGGCCGAACAACTTGTGTGGATTCGGGGCGGAACCTGAAGGTTTCCTCAGCAGTGCTGACATGGATATTGGGGTTCTTCTGGAGTCTCCCTGGAGAGTCAATCCTCCTCTCAAGTGAGGGCACGCACGTGTGCTTTCCTCCCGAGCTGTAGCAGCAGGGTCACGCTTCCCGTCGTGTGGATCAAGGGATCTGTGGCTTTCCCTGGAGGCTTTCCCACGAGGCTTTCTCACAGGGCTTTCCCTCGTGCCACCGTGGTGTGAGTTGATCCTCAGCGTGAAAGTCGAGGCAGTGCAGGGAAAACAGGTTCCTCTGAATTGGACTGATGCTGGGAGCCAGTATGAGGACTCCCGCCGTGATAACGTCATGAGGAAGAAAGCTGACATAGGCATGGTGTGTTCAGACTTCAGGGACCCCTCTGGAAGTTCCTACGCACGTACCCCAACAAAAATCTGCCGGCTTTTTTGCTCTGCTTTTCCACTCTTCTGACATTTTCTGGAAAAAGTCAATTCAGGGCTTTAGTCTTCTGCATTTGAAAGAGTGTTTCAATCCAAAAAGACTGCTGAAGCTTTCTAGCCTGCCTGCAGGACTCGTACAGCTGGGCATGTGATTGTTTGAGGCCTCCTTTCCCCAGGAGGCACAGGAAGCTTAAAGCATCCTAGGAATGTAGGGGCATCCGAGGAGTCAAAATCTTTATAATAGGACTGATTAAAAGTTTCATTTTTTGGGTCAATGCTTGCTGCTAAATTTTCATATCCTTTATTTTTAGATAGAGTTGGTATATTTAAAAAAACAAGTAGTAGACCTGGTATTAGCAACATTAGATCTTTGAGTTAAGTACCTTCTTTGTTATAACCCACTGCACCTTTGTTCTATAGAGATGTAACTTTAATGCTTTAAGGAAATGCAGATTAAAGAAAACACTTCAGAGGAAACAAAATTAACATTCATTAAGGAAGAGAGCCAAAAAGTGTTTAACAAGCCTCTTGGCCAGAAGATAATGTAAATCACCAGAGACCTTTTGTATACAAAATGATTGTACAGAAAGAGTCTGGGGTGCGAACGCTACATAATTTGTGTTACCCATTGAACTCCATGTTTTATCAAAAGTATAAAAGGCTTTATGAACAATAAAGGATGGGGGGCAGTTTCTCGACCAGTTTCTCGAACTAGTCTCTCGGCCTGGTTTCTTGGGACTCAGGCTCCCCCCGTGTCTTTTTCTCTCTTTCTTCTTCTCTCCTTTCCTTCTCTCTGCTTTTTACTTTAACTTAAGGCTGAATCTCCACCAGGGGCGCGGAGGCTCGCCAGGTCTACTTACTTGCCTGGCTGTTAAGACCTGCACGAAAGGGAGCTTAAGGCGAGGCACCCTTAGATATTCAAGCAGGGGCTGGTGGCCCAACGTAGATGGTGAAAATTCCTTGTCTGGAATTTTATTGGTCTTCCACGTAAACCAAGCTATTCAGCCCTTTTCCTCCAGTTAATCTTCTTACTACACTATAATTTCTTAATCTAATCTTACATTAATAAATAAAAAAGACTTTCCACGACAACGCCGTCCATCCGTCGAATTCCCTGGATCCAGCGGGGGCTGGACCGCGGCAGACTGAGATATCTGGGGGACTCTTGGAATGGTGGCACAACCCTGGAGTTCCTCCGCCTTTTCCTGTGGGAGAGCGCCTCCTCATGAGATGCGACGGGAACACCGGGAATTCTTTCCCGAACATTGCAGGGAAAGGGATACCTGACCTCGAGGTATGAGGTGGAAACGGGGCTCCTCTGGATGTGGGCGGGATTCTCGTGCTTCCTCTCGAGTGGAGTCAGGTATGTCGGAGAACTTCTTGAGTTGCAGCAAGGGTGTGAAGGACCCTTTGGAAGTTCCAGATGTTAGGTATGGTTACCCTCGAGACGCCTCAGAGGAAAAGGGCCTCTTCTCGCCTGGAGGGGCGAGAACGTCCTGGATTTTCTCGAGTTGCGGCAGGTGCTCTTGACTTACTACGGGGACCTCAGGCGACCCGCTCTGGTGACCTCAGGAAAGGCCAGTCCCCATGCAAGTTGCTC
>NW_017209275.1:0-3422 GCF_001704415.2 Capra hircus | reverse complement strand
GGCCCCGGCATCGACGTGAGGGAATCCCGAGAGCCCCGCAACTCGCATGGGGACTGGCCTTTCCTGAGGCCACCAAGCGGGTCCCTGAGGTCCCCGTAGTCGAGATAGCTGCCCAAAAGGAGAAAATCCAGAGGTCCATCCGGGCGAGATGAGGCCCATTTCCGCTGAGGCTCTCGAGGCTAATCACATCTAACCTCTGGAACTTCCAAAAAGGTCCTTCACACCCTTGCTGCAACTCAAGAGGATCCCAGACATACCCGTCTCCACTCGAGAGGATGCACAAGAGTCCCGCCCACATCCAGAGGAGCCCCCGTTTCCGCCTCCTAGCTCGAGGTAGGGATCCTTTCTCTGAGTGGACGGGAAAGAATTCCCGGGGTTCCCGTCGCATCTCAAGAGGAAGCGCTCTCACAGGATAGGCGAGAGGAATCCAGGGTCGTGCCACCATTCCCAGAGTCCCAGATGTCTCAGTCCATTCGAGGGAAACCTGTTTTCCTTGCACTGCCTCGACTTTCAAGCCGAGTATTGACTCACACCACGGTGGCACGTGGGACAGCCCTGTGGAAAGCCTCGTGGGAAAGCCTCATGGGAAAGCCTCGAGGGAAAAGCCACAGATCCATGATCCACGCGAAGGGAAGCGTGACACTGCTGCTACCTCGGGAGGAAAGCGCATGTGCATGCCCCCACTCGAGACGAGGACTGACTCCCCTGGGAGACTCCAGAAGTACCCCAAGATCCATGTCAGCACTGGAGAGGAATCCTCAGGTTCCGCACCGACTCCACACAAGGTCTTAGGCCCCGGCATCGACGGGAGAGTAATCCCAAGAGGCCCCCGAGCAACTCACATGGGGACTGGCCTTTCTGAAGCCCACCAGAGCGGGTCCCTGAGGTCCCCGTCGTAAGTCGAGAGCACCTGCCGCAACTCGAGAAAATCCAGGAGGTTCTCCCCTCCAGGCGACATGAGGCCCATTTCCGCTGAGGTCTCGAGGCTAATCACACCTTACCTCTGGAACTTCCAAAGGGTCCTTCACACCCTTGCTGCAACTCAAGAAGTTCCCCGACATACCCGTCTCCACTCGAGATGAAGCAGGAAAGTCCCCCCACATCAAGAGGAGCCACGTTTCCGCCTCCTAGCTCGAGAGGTTGATCCTTTCCCTGCGTGGTGGGAAAGAATTTGCGGCGTTCCCGTAGCATCTCAAGAGGAGGCGCTCTCCAGAGGAAAGCGAGAGGAACTCCAGGTTCATGCCACCATTGCCAGAGTCCCGCAGATGTCTCAGTCCATTCCAGGGAACCTGGTTTCCCTGCACTGCCTCGACTTTCAAGCCGAGGATCGACTCACACCACAGTGGCACGTGGGCAGCCTGTGGGAAAGCTCTCGTGGAAAGACTCGAGGGAAAGCCACAGATCCCTTGATCCACGCGAAGGGAAGCGTGACACTGCTGATAAAGCTCGGGAGGAAAGCACACGTGCATGGCCCCACTCGAGACGAGGACTAACACCCTTGGGAAGTCCAGAAGTACCCAAGATCCATGTGAGCACTGGAGAGAAATCCTCAGGTTCCGGCACCGACACCACACAAGGTCTTAGGCCCCTGCATCGACGTGGAGAGGAATCCCGAGAGGCCCCAGAGCAACTCGCATGGGGACTGGCCTTTCCTGAGGCCACCAGAGAGGGTCCCTGAGGTCCCCGACGTAAGTCGAGAGGACCTGCCGCAACTCGAGAAAATCCAGGAGATCTCCCTCCAGGCGAGATGAGGCCCATTTCCCTGAGGCGTCTCGAGGCTAATCACACCTAAACTCTGGAACTTCCAAAGGGTCCTTCACACCCATGCTGCAACTCAAGAAGTTCCACGACATACCCGACTCCACTAGAGAGGAAGCACGAGAGTCCCGCCCACATCCAGAGGAGCCCCGTTTCCGCCTCCTAGCTCGAGAGGACGGATCCTTTCCCCGCGTTGTCGGGAAAGAATTCCGGCGTTCCCATCGCATCTCAAGTGGAGGCGCTCTCCACAGGAAAGGCGAGAGAACTCCAGGGACGTGCCACCATTCCCAGAGTCCCCAGATGCCTCAGTCCATTCCAGGGAAACCAGTTTTCCCTGCACTGCCTCGACTTTCAAGCCGAGGATCGACTCACAACACGGTGGCACGTGGGACAGCCCTGTGGGAAAGCCTCAGGGGGAAAGCCTTTTGGGAAAGCCTCGAGGGAATGCCCCAGATCCCTTGTTCCACGCGAAGGGAAGCGTGACATTGCTGCTACAGCTCGGGAGGAAAGGGCACGTGCATGACCCAACTCGAGACGAGGATTGACTTCCCTGGGGAGATTCCAGAAGTACCCAAAGATCCATGTCAGCACTGGAGAGGAATCCTCAGGTCCTGGCACCGACTCCACACAAGGTCTTAGGCCCGGCATCGACGGGAGAGGAATCCCGAGACGCCCCGAGTAACTCGCAAGGAAATTTCCTTTACCGATGCCACCAGGGCGCGTCCCTGAGGTCCCCGTCGTAAGTCCAGTGCACCTGACACAACTCGAGAAAATCCAAGAGGTTCTGCCTCCAGGCGAGATGAGGCCCATTTCCGCTGAGGGCGTCCTGAGGCTAATCACACCTGACCTCTGGAACTTCCAAAGGATCCTTCACACCTTTGCTGCAACTCAAGAAGTTCCCTGACATACCCGTCTCCACTCGAGAGGAAGCACGAGAGTCCCGACCACATCCAGAGGAGCCCCGTTTCCACCTCCTAGCTCGAGAGGAGGGATCCTTTCCCTGCGTGCTCGAGAAAGAATTCCCGGCGTTCCTGTCGCAACTCAAGAGGAGGCGCTCTCCACAGGAAAGGCGAGAGGAACTCCGGGGTCATGCCAGCATTCCAGAGTCCCCCAGATGTCTCAGTCCATTCCAGGAAACCTGTTTTCTCTGCACTGTTTTGACTTTCAAGCCGAGGATAGACTCACACCACGGTGGCACGTGGGACAGCCCTGTGGGAAAGCCTCGTGGGAAAGCTCGCCGAGGGAATGCCACAGATCCCTTGTTCCACGTGAAGGAAAGGGTGACACTGCGGCTACAGCTCGGGAGGAAATCGCACGTGCATGCCCCCACTCGAGACGAGGACTGACTCCGCTGGGGAGACTCCAGAAGTACCCCAAGATCCATGTCAGAACTGGAGAGGAAACCTCAGGTCTGGCACCGACTCCACACAAGGTCTTAGGCCCCGATATCGACTGGAGAGGAATCCCGAGAGACCCCGAGAGGCCCCGAGCAACTCGCAAGGGGACTGGCCTTTCCTGAGGCCACAGAGCGGGTCCCTGAGGTCCCCGTCGTAAGTCGAGAGCACTGCCTTAACTCGAGAAAATCCAGGAGGTTCTCCCCTCCAGGCGAGATGAGGCCCATTTCCGCTGAGGCGTCTCGAGGCTATCACACTAAACTCTGGAAC
>NW_017209274.1:0-3422 GCF_001704415.2 Capra hircus | reverse complement strand
CCCCAGATGTCTATGTCCATTCCAGGGAAAACAGTTTTCCCTGCACTGCCTTGACTTTGAAGCCGAGGATCCACTCACACCACGTGGCACGTGGGACAGCCCTGTGGGAAAGCCTCGTGGGAAAGCCTCGAGGGAAAGCCGCAGATCCCTTGATCCACGCGAAGGGAAGTGTGACACTGCTGCTACAGCTCTAGAGGAAATCGCACGTGCATGCCCCACTCGAGACGAGGACTGACTCCTCTGGGGAGACTCCAGAAGTCCCCCAAGATCCATGTCAGCTCTGGAGAGGAATCCTCAGGTTCTGACCCCCAGTCCACACAAGGTCTTAGGCCCCGGCATCGACGGGAGAGGAATCCCGAGGGGCCCCCGAGGAACTCCCATGGCGACTGGCCTTTCCTGAGGCCACCAGAGCGTGTCCCTGAGGTCCCAGTCATAAGTCGGGAGCACCTGCAGCAACTCGAGAAAATCCTGGAGGTTCTCCCCTCCAGGCGAGATGAGTCCCATTTCCGATGAGGCGTCTCGAGGCTAATCACACCTAACCCCTGGAACTTCCAAAGGGTCCTTCACACCCTTGCTGCAACTCAAGAAGTTCCCCGACATACCCGTCTCCACTCGAGAGGAAGCACGAGAGTCCCGCCACATCCAGAGGAGCCCCCTTTCCTCCTCCTAGCTCGAGAGGAGGGATCCTTTCCCTGCGTGGTGGGGAAAGAATTCCCCGTGTTCCTGTCTCATCTCAAGAGGAGGCGCTCTCCACAGGAAAGGCGAGAGGAACTCCAGGGTTGTGCCACCATTCCCAGAGTCGCCCTGATGTCTCAGTCCATTCCAAGGAAACCTGTTTTCCCTGCACTTCCTCGACTTTCAAGCCGAGGATCGACTCACACCACGGTGGGTGCGTGGACAGCCCTGTGGGAAAGCCTCGTGGGAAAGCATCGTGGCAAAGCCTTGGGGAAAGCCATAGATCCCTTGATTCACGTGAAGGGAAGCGTGACACTGCTGCTCCAGCTCGGAAGGAAAGCGCACGTGCATGCCCCCACTCGAGACGAGGACTGACTCCCCTGGGGAGACTCCAGAAGTACCCAGAGATCCATCTCGGCACTGGAGAGGAAACCTCAGGTTCCGGCACCGACTCCACACAAGGTCTTAGGACCGGCATCGACCGGAGAGGAATCCCGAGAGGCTCTCGAGCAACTCGCATGGGGACTGGCCTTTCCTGAGGCCACCAGAGCGGGTCTCTGAGGTCCCAGACCTAAGTGGAGAGCACCTGCCGCAACTCGAGAAAATCCAGGAGGTTCTCCCCTCCAGGAGAGATGAGGCCCATTTCCGCTGAGGCGTCTCAAGGCTAATCACACCTAACCTCTGGAACTTCCAAAGGGTCCTTCACACCCTTACTACAACTCAGGAAGTTCCCCTACATACCCGTCTCCACTCGAGAGGAAGCACGAATGTCCCGCCCACATCCAGAGGATCCCCATTTCGCCTCCTAGCTCGAGAGGAGCGATCCTTTCCCTGCGTGGTCGGGAAGAATTCCCGGCGTTCCGTCGCATCTCAAGAGGAGGCACTCTCTACGGGAAAGGCGAGAGAAACTCCAGGGTCATTCCCCATTCATAGAGTCCTCCAGATGTGTAAGTCCCTCAAGGGAAACCTTTTTTCCCTGCACTGTTTCGACTTTCAAGCCGAGGGTCGACTCACACCACTGTGCCACGTGGGACAGCACTGTGGGAAAGCCTCGTGGGGAAAGCCTCGTGGGAAATACTCGTGGAAAGCCTCGAGGGAAAGCCTCGAGGGAAAGCCACAGATCCCTTATCCACGCGAAGGGAAGCGGGACACTGCTGCTACAGCTCGGGAGGAAAGTGCACGTGCATGCCCCACTCGAGACGAGGACTGACTCCCCTGGGGAGACTCCAGAAGTACCCCAAGATCCATGTCAGCACTGGAGAGGAATCCTCAGGTTCCGGCACCGACTCCACACAAGGTCTTAGGCCCCGGTATCGAGGGGAGAGGAATCCCGAGAGGCCCCCGAGCAACTCGCATGGGACTGGCCTTTCCTGAGGCCACCAGAGCGGGTCCCTGAGGTCCCCGTCGTAAGTCGAGAGCACCTGCCGCAACTCGAGAAAATCCAGGAGGTTCTCCCCTCCAGGCGAGATGAGTCCCATTTCCGATGAGGCGTCTCGAGGCTAATCACACCTAACCCCTGGAACTTCCAAAGGGTCCTTCACACCCTTGCTGCAACTCAAGAAGTTCCCCGACATACCCGTCTCCACTCGAGAGGAAGCACGAGAGTCCCGCCCACATCTAGAGGAGCCCCCTTTCCTCCTCCTAGCTCGAGAGGAGGGATCCTTTCCCTGCGTGGTGGGAAAGAATTCCCGTGTTCCTGTCTCATCTCAAGAGGAGGCGCTCTCCACAGGAAAGGCGAGAGGAACTCCAGGGTTGTGCCACCATTCCCAGAGTCGCCCTGATGTCTCAGTCCATTCCAAGGAAACCTGTTTTCCCTGCACTTCCTCGACTTTCAAGCCGAGGATCGACTCACACCACGGTGGCACGTGGACAGCCCTGTGGGAAAGCCTCGTGGGAAAGCATCGTGGCAAAGCCTTGGGGAAAGCCATAGATCCCTTGATTCACGTGAAGGGAAGCGTGACACTGCTGCTCCAGCTCGGAAGGAAAGCGCACGTGCATGCCCCCACTCGAGACGAGACTGACTCCCCTGGGGAGACTCCAGAAGTACCAGATCCATCTCGGCCACTGGAGAGGAAACCTCAGGTTCCGGCACCGACTCCACACAAGGTCTTAGGACCGGCATCGACCGGAGAGGAATCCCGAGAGGCTCTCGAGCAACTCGCATGGGGACTGGCCTTTCCTGAGGCCACCAGAGCGGGTCTCTGAGGTCCCAGACCTAAGTGGAGAGAGCACCTGCCGCAACTCGAGAAAATCCAGGAGTTCTCCCCTCCAGGAGAGATGAGGCCCATTTCCGCTGAGGCGTCTCAAGGCTAATCACACCTAACCTCTGGAACTTCCAAAGGGTCCTTCACACCCTTACTACAACTCAGGAAGTTCCCCTACATACCCGTCTCCACTCGAGAGGAAGCACGAATGTCCCGCCCACATCCAGAGGATCCCCATTTCCGCCTCCTAGCTCGAGAGGAGCGATCCTTTCCCTGCGTGGTCGGGAAAGAATTCCGGCGTTCCCGTCGCCATCTCCAAGAGGAGGCACTCTCTACGGGAAAGGCGAGAGAAACTCCAGGGTCATGTCCCCATTCATAGAGTCCTCCAGATGTGTAAGTCCTCAAGGGAAAACTTTTTTCCCTGCACTGTTTCGACTTTCAAGCCGAGGGTCGACTCACACCACTGTGCCACGTGGGACAGCACTGTGGAAAGCCTCGTGGGAAAAGCCTCGGGAAATACTCGTGGGAAAGCCTCGAGGGAAA
>NW_017209273.1:0-3422 GCF_001704415.2 Capra hircus | reverse complement strand
GTGGCCACGAGCACCAGCCCTGTGGGAAAGCCTCGTGAGAAACCTCGTGGGAAAGCCTCGAGGGTATACCACAGATCCCTTGTTCCACGCGAAGGGAAGCGTGACACTCCTGCTTCACCTCGGGAGGAAAGCGCACGTGCATGCCCCCACCCGAGACGAGGACTGACTCTCCTGGGAGACACCAGAAGTACCCCAAGATCCATGTCAGCAATGGAGAGGAATCCTTAGGTTCTGGCACTGACTCCACACAAGGTCTTAGGCCCCGGCATCGACGGAGAGGAATCCCGAGAGGCCCCCGAGCAACTCGCATGGGGACTGGCCTTTCCGGAGGCCACCAGAGCGCGTCCCTGAGGTGCCAGTCGTAAGACGAGAGCACCTGCCGCAACTCGAGAAAATCCAGGAGGTTCTCCCCTCCAGGCGACATGAGGCCCATTTCCGCTGAGGTATCTCGAGGCTAATCACACCTTACCTCTGGAACTTCCAAAGGGTCCTTCACACCCTTACTGCAACTCAAGAAGTTCCCCGACATACCCCTCTCCACTCGCGAGGAAGCACGAGAGTCCCGCCCACATCCAGAGGAGCCCCATTTCCAACTCCTAGCTCGAGAGGAGGGATCCTTTCCCTGCGTGGTCGGGATAGAATTCCGGTGTTCCCGTCACATCTCAAGAGGAGGCGCACTCCACAGGAATGGCGAGAGGAACTCCAGGGTCGTGCCACCATTCCCAGAGTCCCTGGATGTCTCAGTCCATTCCAGGGAAACCTGTTTTCCCTGCACTGCCTCGACTTTCAAGCCGAGGATCGACTCACACCACGGTGGCATGTGGGACAGCCCTGTGGGAAAGCCTCGTGGGAAAGCTTCTTTGGAAAGCCTCGTGGGAAAGCCTCGAGGGAATGCCACAGATCCCTTTATCCACGCGAAGGGTAGCGTTACACTGCTGCTACAGCTCGGGAGGAAAGTGCACTTGCATGCTCCACTCGAGACGAGGACTGACTCCCCTGGGGAGACTCCAGAATACCCCAAGATCCATGTCAGCACTGGAGAGGAATCCTCAGGTTCTGGCACCGACTCCCACACAAGGTCTTAGGCCCTGGCATCGACGTGAGAGGAATCCCGAGAGGCCCCGAGCAACTCGCATGGGACTGGCCTTTCCTGAGGCCACCAGAGCGGTTCCCTGAGGTACCCGTCGTAAGTCGAGAGCACCTGCCGCAAATCGAGAAAATCCAGGAGGTTCTCCCCTCCAGGCGACATGAGGCCCATTTCCGCTGAGGTATCTCGAGGCTAATCACACTTTACCTAAGGAACTACCAAAGGGTCCTTCACACCCTTGCTGCAACTCAAGAAGTTCCCTGATATACCCGTCTCCACTCAAGAGGAAGCACGAGAGTCCCGACCACATCCAGAGGAGCCCCGTTTCCACCTCCTAGCTCGAGAGGAGGGATCCTTTCCTGCGTGCTCGGGAAAGAAACTCCCGGCGTTTCCCGTCGCATCTCAAGAGGAGGCACTCTCCACAGGAAAGGCGAGAGGAACTCCAGGGTCATGCCACCATTCCCAGAGTCCCCCAGATGTCTCAGTCCATTCCAGGGAAACCTGTTTTCCCTGCACTGCCTCGACTTTCAAGCCGAGGATCGACTCAAACCACGGTGGCACGTGCGACAGCCCTGTGGGGAAAGCCTCTGGGGTAAGCCTTTGGGAAAGCCTCGAGGGAATGCCCCAGATCCCTTGTTCCACGCGAAGGGAAGCGTGACATTGCTGCTACAGCTCGGGAGGAAAGGGCACGTGCATGACCCAACTCGAGACGAGGATTGACTTCCCTGGGGAGATTCCAGAAGTACCCAAAGATCCATGTCAGCACTGGAGAGGAATCCTCAGGTCCTGGCACCGACTCCACACAAGGTCTTAGGCCCCGGCATCGACGGGAGAGGAATCCGAGACGCCCCGAGTAACTCGCAAGGAAATTTCCTTTACCGATGCCACCAGGGCGCGTCCCTGAGGTCCCCGTCTTAAGTCCAGTGCACCTGACACAACTCGAGAAAATCCAAGAGGTTCTGCCCTCCAGGCGAGATGAGGCCCATTTCCGCTGAGGCGTCCTGAGGCTAATCACACCTGACCTCTGGAACTTCCAAAGGATCCTTCACACCTTTGCTGCAACTCAAGAAGTTCCCTGACATACCCGTCTCACTCGAGAGGAAGCACGAGAGTCCCGACCACATCCAGAGGAGCCCCGTTTCCACCTCCTAGCTCGAGAGGAGGGATCCTTTCCCTGCGTGCTCGAGAAAGAATTCCCGGCGTTCCTGTCGCAACTCAAGAGGAGGCGCTCTCCACAGGAAAGGCGAGAGGAACTCCGGGTCATGCCAGCATTCCCAGAGTCCCCCAGATGTCTCAGTCTATTCCAGGGAAACCTCTTTTCTCTGCACTGTTTTGACTTTCAAGCCGAGGATAGACTCACCACCACGGTGGCACGTGGGACAGCCCTGTGGGAAAGCCTCGTGGGAAAGCCTCGTGGGAAAGCCTCGAGGGAATGCCACAGATCCCTTGTTCCACGTGAAGGAAAGGTGACACTGCGGCTACAACTCGGGAGGAAATCGCACGTGCATGCCCCCACTCGAGACGAGGACTGACTCCGCTGGGGAGACTCCAGAAGTACCCAAGATTCATGTCAGAACTGGAGAGGAAACCTCAGGTCTGGCACCGACTCCACACAAGGTCTTAGGGCCCGATATCGACTGGAGAGGAAACCCGAGAGATCCCGAGAGGCCCCCGAGCAACTCGCAAGGGGACTGGCCTTTCCTGAGGCCACCAGAGCGGGTCCCTGAGGTCCCCGTCGTAAGTCGAGAGCACCTGCCTTAACTCGAGAAAATCCAGGAGGTTCTCCCCTCCAGGCGAGATGAGGCCCATTTCCGCTGAGGCGTCTCGAGGCTAATCACACCTAAACTCTGGAACTTCCAAAGGGTCCTTCACACCCTTGCTGGAACTTCAAGAAGTTCCCGCAACATTCCCGACTCCACTCGAGAGGAAGCACGAGAGTCCCGCCCACATCCTGAGGAGCCCCGTTTTTCCGCCTCCTAGCTCGAGAGGTGGGATCCTTTTCTGCGTGGTCGGGAAAGAATTCCCGGCGTTCCCGTCGCATCTCAAGAGGAGGCGCTCTCCACAGGAAAGGCGAGAGGAACTCCAGGGTCGTGCCACCATTCCAGAGTCGCCCAGATATCTCAGTCCATTCCAGGGAAACCTGTATTCCCTGCACTGCCTCAACTGTCAAGCCGAGGATCGACTCACACCATGGTGGCACGTGGGACAGCCCTGTGGGAAAGCCTCGTGGGAAAACCTCGTGGGAAAGCCTCGAGGGAAAGCCACAGATCCCTTGATCCACTCGAAGGGAAGCAAGACACTGCTGCTAAAGCTGGGAGGAAAGCGCATGTGCATG
>NW_017209272.1:0-3423 GCF_001704415.2 Capra hircus | reverse complement strand
CTTAAACCCTTGAACACTTTCCCACTCGTCCTCACCCTGTCTATCCTACAGGGGGGTCCGCGGCACCCTGAGTGGGGTCCTAGCCGTCCCGAACACTCAACACTGGGGGAGTACCCGAAAGTACTCCGGGGGAGTGATTAAGTCACTCCGGGGGAGCAACAGAGAGTGCTCCGGGGGGAGCAACGAGAGTGCTCCGGGGGGAGCTTTTGCTCCGAGGAACCTACCTTTGAATAGCCTGTTCCGGGCACCACTTGCCGGGGTCCAGCCCCGGTGGATCCAGGGAATTCGAAGGGTGGACGGCGTTGGCGTGGAAAGACTTGTTTGTTTATTAATGTAAGATTAGATTAAGAAACTATAGTGTAGTAAGAAGATTAAGTGGAGGAAGAGGGCTGAATAGCTTGGTTTACGCGGAAGGCCAATAAAATTCCAGACAAGGAATTTGCACCATCTACGTTGGGCCACCGGCGCCGCTTGAATATCTAAGGGTGCCTCGCCTTAAGCTCCCTTTCGTGCGGGGTCTTAACAGCCGGGGCAAGTAAGTAGACCTGGCGAGCCTCCGCGCCCCAGATGGAGATTCAGCCTGAAGTTAAAGTAAAGAGCAGAGAGAGGGAAGGGGAGAGAAGAAGAGAGAGAGAGAGACATGGGGGAGCCAGAGTCCCAAGAAACCAGGCCGAGAGACTAGTTCGAGAAACTGGCCCCATCCTTTATTGTTCAGAAGGCCTTTTATACTTTTGATAAAACACGGAGATCAATGGGTAACACAAAATTATGTAGCGTTCGCAACCCAGATTCTTTCCGTATATCATTTTGTATACAAAAGGTCTCAGGTGATTTACATTATCTTTTGGCCAAGAGGCTTGTTAACACTTTTTGGCTCTCTTCCTTAATGAATGTTAATTTTGTTTCCCCTGAAGTGTTTTTTTTTTTTAATCTGCATCTCCTTAAAGCATTAAAGTTACATCTCTATAGAACAAAGGTGGAGTGGGATATAACAAAGAAGGTACTTAACTCAAAGATCTAATGTTGCTAATACCAGGTCTACTACTTGTTTTTCTATATACCAACTATATCTAAAAATAAAGGATATGAAAATTTGGCAGCAAGCATTGACCCAAAAAATGAAACCATTAATCAGTCCTATTCTAAAGATTTTGACTCCTCGGAAGCTCCTACATTCCTAGGATGTTTTAAGCTTCCTGTGCCTCCTGCGGTCAGGAGGCCTCAAACAATCACATGCGCAGCTGTACGAGTCCTGCAGGCAGGCTAGAAAGCCATCGGAGGGGTTTTTGGATTGAAAACACTCTTTCAAATGCAGAAGACTAAAGCCCTGAATTGAATTTTTCCAGAAAATGTCAGAAGAGTGGAAAAACAGAGCACAAAAGCCGGCAGATTTTAGTTGGGGTACGTGCTTAGGAATTTGCAGAGGGGTCCCTGAAGTCTGAGCACGCCTTGCATATGTCAGCTTCCTTCCTCATGACCTTGTCATGGGCAGGATTCCTCACACTGGCTCCCAGCAGGTGCCGGAACCTGAGGATTCCTCTCCAGTGCTGACATGGATCTTGGGGTACTTCTGGAGTCTCCCCAGGGGAGTCAGTCCTCGTCTCGAGTGGGGGCATGAACGTGCGGTTTCCTCTCGAGCTGTAGCAGCAGAGTCACGATTCCCTTCGCGTGGATCAAGGGATCTGTGGCTTTCCCTCGAGGCTTTCCCACGAGGCTTTCCCACAGGGCTGTCCCACGTGCCACCGTGGTGTGAGTCGATCCTCGGCTTGAAGGTGGAGGCAGTGCAGGGAAAACAGGTTTCCCTGGAATGGACTGAGACATCTGGGGGACTCTGGGAATGGTGGCACGATCCTGGAGTTCCTCTCCCCTCTCCGGTGGAGACCGACTCCTCTTGAGATGTGACAGGAACGCCGGGAATTCTTTCCCGACCACGTAGGGAAAGGATCCCTCCTCTCGAGCTAGGAGGCGGAAACGGGGCTCCTCTGGATGTGGGCGGGACTCTCGTGCTTCCTCTCGAGTGGAGACGGGTATGTCGGGGAACTTCTTGAGTTGCAGCAAGGGTGTGAAGGACCCTTTGAAAGTTCCAGAGGTTAGGTGTGTTTAGACTCGAGACGCCTCAGCGGAAATGGGCCTCATCTCGCCTGGAGGGGAGAACCTCCTGTATTATCTCGAGTTGAAGCATGTGCTCTCGACTTAGGACGGGGAACTCAGGGACCCGCTCTGGTGGCCTCAGGAAAGGCCAGACCCATGCGAGTTGCTCGGTGGCCTCTCGGGATTCCTCTCCCGTCGATGCTGTGGCCAAGGCCTTGTGTGGAGTCGGTTCCGGAACCTGAGGATTTCTCTCCAGTGCTGACATGGATCTTGGGGTACTTCTGGAGTCTCCCCAGGGGAGTCAGTCCTCGTCTTGAGGGAGGCATGCACGTGCGCTTTCCTCCCGAGCTGTAGCAGCAGTGTCGCGCTTCCCTTCGCGTGGATCAAGGGATCTGTGGCTTTCCCTCGAGGCTTTCCCACGGGGCTTTCCCACAGGGATGTCCCACGTGCCACAGTGGTGAGAGTCGATCCTCGGCTTGAAAGTCGAGGCAGTGCAGGGAAAACAGGTTTCCCTGGAATGGACTGAGACATCTGGGGGACTCTGGGAATGGTGGCACGACCCTGGAGTTCCTCTCGCCTTTCCTGTGGAGAGCGCCTCCTCTTGAGTTGCGACGGAAACGCCGGGAATTCTTTCCCGACCACGCAGGGAAAGGATCCATCCTCTCGAGCTAGGAGGCGGAAACGGGGCTCCTCTGGATGTGGGCGGGACTCTCGTGCTTCCTCTCGAGTGGAGACGGGTATGTGGGGGAACTTCTTGAGTTGCAGCAAGGGTTTGAAGGACCCTTTGGAAGTTCCAGAGGTTAGGTGTGATTTGCCTCGAGACGCTTCTGCGGAAATGGGCCTCATCTCGCCTGGAGGGGAGAACCTCCTGGATTTTCTCGAGTTGCGGCAGGTGCTCTCGACTTAGGATGAGGACCTCAGGGACCCGCTCTGGTGGCCTCAGGAAAGGCCAGTCCCCATGCGAGTTGCTCGGGGCCTCTCGGAATTCCTCTCCCATCGATGCCTCGGCCTAAGATCTTGTGTGCAGTCCGTGCCGGAACCTGAGGATTCCTCTCCAGTGCTGACATGGTCTTTGGGTACTTCTGGAGTCTCCCCAGGGGAGTCAGTCCTCGTCTCGAGTGGGGCATGCACGTGCGCTTTCCTCCCGAGCTGTAGCAGCATTGTCATACTTCCCTTTGCGTGGATCTAGGGATTTTCCTCGAGGCTTTCCCACGAGGCTTTCCCACAGGGCTGTCCCACGTGCCACCGTGGTGTGAGTGGATCCTCGGCTTGAAAGTCGAGGCAATGCAGGGAAAATAGGTTTCCCTGGAATAGACTGAGAAATCTGTGGCA
>NW_017209271.1:0-3423 GCF_001704415.2 Capra hircus | reverse complement strand
GAGATGATGGTTTAGGTTGTTGCCGATCCCACACTGTGGTGCTGGTGGTGATGCTGGGGGTGTCAAAGGTTCTTGGCCAGGATAGTCAGAGGTAAAGCAAAAGCTAATGGTCTGTGTGTTTTCGGAACCTTCGTGGCGTTGTGTTCATGATCCAGTGGATGTTGCAGTTGATCTCTGGTGTCTGCTGCATGGTGTTGGGTGAAGGATCCGTGCCTGTGGGGACATGGCGTGGGAAGTTGGCAAGGGCAGTTCACTTGTGAATTGGAGAAGTTTGAGCATGGGGAGGGTACTTCTGGATAAGTGGGGTGAGGATTGTAGGTGCAATTGTGCAGGCAGTTCTTGAATATTCTTTTTTGTTTTTTTTTTCATTTGTTTTTGTCTCTTTGTTTTTTTCTTGTTGTTTTGTGTAATTTTGTTTGTTTATTTAGGTTTACTGTTACTTCTTTATTATTTTTATTTTTTGTACTTTAGTTATTTTTTTTTTTTTTCAATTGCATTCTGAAAGAACTGCCTGTGCCTGTGCAGTTTTGAAGAAAAAAAATCATTTTAACCCATTTTCTCTGAAGTGCAAGGCATATCATGGCCATCCCCTGAATCATAAAGTCACCTTTTCTTATGTAGTCATAGTTTTCATGCCTAAATTATAGGCCAACTCGTGCTCAAATGGACTCTGATGTCAGGGGCAGATCAACTAATAAAAAGCTTGGATTGTCCCTCTGGAGGAAAGTGAGATCTTGGTCCACGAGAAGAATCTGAAGGGTTAAGGGAACTTGCAAGAGTGGGGAAAGCTTAGTCCATCCTACATGTACCAAAAATCTTAAAATAAGGCTTATTTACTTTACCGAAGTAAAAAACAGATGATGAAAAACAATTATAAATCAATGAAAGGTAAAGAAATCTCATAGTCTGTTATCAAAAATTGCATTCTAAGAAAACTTTGTTCTCTTAACCTAGAGAGGAGACTAAATTCCATCTGGTACCAGCTTACCAGAAGACAAACAAAACAAACAAACAAATTATCGGTAAGCTTAAAAAAAAGTATATTCCATATATCTTGAAGTAGCAGTATTTCTGCAAAGGCATCAGTGTGAAAACCATAGAGGACATGGTTAAAACCTGATTAAATAGAAATTGACAATGTAATCTGGTCACTGCTGCGACTTGAAATGCTTTTAATATGATAACTGGAATTATAACTGACAGCATTTGACCAGGACATATCAGATTTTCACGGATGTCAGATAATTTCTAGATATCTATATTAGGAACTGAAGGAATCTTTGAACCTAGGAAAGAAAACAACAGTCTCAAAAGGCCCTTGCTGAATCATCTATCAGCAAGGAATGTCTTTGCAAGGATCGCAAAGTGAAGGGAAAATACACCGACCTGCCTCTGCAACTTTGGTCCTCTGAGCAGATCTGGAGGTCTCCCTTTGTATAAGCTAACCTGTTCCTTCCAAATAGAGGTTTGCAACACAAAACAAGTGGCCGCCTATTTCTTCCCCCCGAAGGAGGCTCTCTTTCCCCACATCCTGCGAACTCCCTTTCCCAGCCTCCTGGAAAAGCGCTTCTTGCAGTTCCTTTCAGAAAATCCTATGGACGGAGAAGCCTGGTAGGCTGCAGTCCGTGGGGTCGCTGAGGGTCGGACACGACTGAGCGACTGCACTTTCATTTTCACTTTCATGCATTGGAGAAGGCAATGGCAACCCACTTACTGTTCTTGCCTGGAGAATCCCAGGGACGGGGGAGGCCTAGTGGGCTACCGTCTATGGCGTCGCACAGAGTCGAACACGACTGAAGCAACTTAGCAGCAGCAGCAGCAGCAGTTCCTTTCTAGGGGCAGTTATCCCTGAGATTGGACCTGGAAAGGCAGAGCCACCTCCACACACACGTCTTTTTCTGTCCCTTTCCTCTGGAGGAGAGCTCTAGTGAGCCTAGGTCTGTCAGGAAAATTCTTGGCTTTGACGGGATCCCACCCAGTGTGTGAACCTGCATACCCGACCTAGGGGCCACAGGCACCTGTTTTGCTCGAGTGGGTCCTGGAGGGGTGCAGCATAGCAAGAGCTTAAAAAATCCATCCAATTTGTCTTTTTTTTTTTACCTCGGAGAGAACGAGTTTGCTCCACCTCCACCCTTTGCAGTGTGGAGGGAAGAGGGCACCACCCTCTCCCAAAGGGGACATAGGGCCTACCAGGAGAGAAAGGCCCCTTGAGGAGCTGAGCCCAGGTAGGCAGGCGCCAGTGATGTCAAGCACACTCCCGCTGCTTGCTTCTTCATGGGCACTCCCACGATCTGCTAGGAATGTCTTTGCAAGGATCTCAAAGGGGGGAGATACATGGCCCTGTCTCTGGAACTTCAGATCCAGAAACTTCAGTGTCTGGAGGTCTTGAGGTATAAGCAAACCTGTTCCTTCAAAATAGAGGCTTGCAAACACACCCCCGGTGGTTGCCTCTTCTTCCCCGAAGAAGTCTTTCTTTCCCCACATGCTGCGAACTCCCTGTCCCAACCTCCAAGAATAGCGCTTCTTGCCATTCCTTTCTTAGAGGCAGTTATCCCTGAGCTTGGGCCGTAGGAGTAGCCCCACACTCACAGGGAAAGGCAAAGACTCCTCCATACATCCTCTATCCCCTTTGCTCTGGAGGAGAGCTCTAGTGAGCCTAGGTCTTTCAGGAAAATTCTTGGCTTGGACAGGATCTCACCCTGTTTGTGAACCTGCATACCCAACCAGGGCCACAGAGCACCTGTTTCAGTAAAGTGGGCCCTGAAAGGGTGCAGCCTAGCAAGAGCTTGAAAATCCATTCAATTGCTGTTTTGTACCTCTGACAGAGCGAGCTTGGCTCCACCCTTTGGCAGTGAGGAGAAAAAGAGGCATGACACCCTCCCAAGGGGACATGGGGGCCTACTTCGAGAGGAAAGGCCCCTTGTGGAGCTGAGGCCAGGAAGGCACACAGTCGTGTCAAACACACTCCCACTGCTTGCTTCTTCAGGGGCACTCCCGCTATCAGCTAGGAATGTCTTTGCAATGATCACAAAGGGAAGGGGAGATACAGGGCCCTGCTTCTGGACCTCCGTGCTCTGAGCAAATCTCGAGGTCTCCCCGTTGTTGGTCAAGGTCAAGGTCAAGTTCAAGTTCAAGTCAAGTTCAACAAGCTCAAGATCAAGTTGAAGTTCAAGTTCAAGTTCAGGTCAACTTCAAGTCAAGGTCAAGGTTCAGGTCAAGGTCAAGTTCAAGTTCAAGTCAAGTCAAGTTCAAGGTCAATCAAGGTCAAGGGTCAAGTCAAGTCAAGTTCAAGGGTCAAGTCAAAGGTCAAGTTCAAGTCAAGTTCAAGGTCAAGTTCAAGCTCAAGTCAAGTTGAAGTTCAAGTTGAAGTTCAAAGTTCAAGTTTCAAAGTTCAAGTCAAGTTCAAGTTCAAGTTCAAGTCAA
>NW_017209270.1:0-3424 GCF_001704415.2 Capra hircus | reverse complement strand
ACGGGAGAGGAATCCCGAGAGGCCCCGAGCAACTGCATGGGGACTGGCCTTTCCTGAGGCCACCAGAGCGGTCCCTGAGGTCCCAGTCGTTAAGTCGAGAGCACCTGCCGCAACTCGAGAAAATCCAGGAGGTTCTCCCCTTCCAGGCGAGATGAGGCCCATTTCTGCTGAGGCGTCTCGAGGCTAATCACACCTAACCTCTCGAACTTCCGAAGGGTCCTTCACACCCTTGCTGCAACTCAAGAATTCCCCGACATACCCGTCTCCACTCGAGAGAAGCACGAGAGTCCCGCCCAATCCAGAGCAGCCCCGTTTCCGCCTCATACCTCGAGCGGGGATCCTTTCCCTGCGTGGTCGGGAAAGAATTCCCGGCGTTCCCGTCGCATCTCAAGAGGAGGCGCTCTCCACTGGATAGGCGAGAGGAACTCCAGGGTCTTGGCCACCATTCCCAGAGTCCCCCAGATGTCTCAGTCCATTCAGAGAAACCTGTTTTCCCTGCATTGCGTCGACTTTCAAGCAGGATCGACTCACACCACGGTGGCACGTGGGACAGCCCGTGGAAAGCCTCGGGAAAGCCTCTTGGGAAAGCGTCGAGGGAAAGCCACAGATCCGTTGATCCACGCGAAGGGAAGCGTGACACTGCTGCTACAGCTCGGAGGAAAGCGCACGTGCATGCCCCCACTCGAGTAGAGGACTGACTGCCCTGGGGAGACTCCAGAAGTACCCCAAGATCTATGTCAGCCACTGGAGAGGAATCCTCAGGTTACAGCACCGACTCCACACAAGACCTTAGTCTCCGACATCAAGGGGAGAGGAATCCCGAGAGGCCCCTGAGCTACTCACATGGGACTGGCCTTTCCTGAGGCCAGCAGAACGGGTCCCTGAGGTCCCGTCGTAAGTCGAGAGCACCTGCCGCAACTCGAGAAAAATCCAGGGGGTTCTCCCCTCCAGCGAGATGAGGCCCATTTCCACTGAGGTCTCGAGGCTAATTACACCTAACCTCTGAACTTCCAAAGGGTCCTTCACACCCTTGCCGCAACTCAGGAATTCCCCGACATACCCGTCTCCACTCGAGAGTAAGCACGAGATTCCCGCCCACATCCAGCAGAGACCCGTTTCCGCCTCCTAGCTCGAGAGGAGGATCCTTTCCCTGCGTGGTCGGAAAGAATTCCCGGCGTTCCCGTCACATCTCACGAGGAGGCGCTCTCTACAGGAATGGCGAGAGGAACTCCAGGGTCGTGCCACCATTCCCAGAGTCCCCCAGATGTCTCAGTCCATTCCAGGGAAACCTGTTTTCCCTGCACTGTCTCGACTTTCTAGCCGAGAATCGACTCACACCACGGGTGGCACGTGGGACATCCCTGTGGGAAAACCTCGTGGGAAAGCCTCGTGGAAAGCCTCGAGGGAAAGCCACAGATCCCTTGATCCAGGCGAAGGATGCGTGACACTGCTGCTACAGCTCGGGAGGAAAGCGCACGTGCATGCCCCCACTCGAGACGAGGACTGACTCCCCTGGGGAGACTCCAGAAGTACCCCAAGAAGCATGTCAGCACTGAAGAGGAATCCTCAATTCCGGCACCGAAGCCACACAAGGTCTTAGGCCCCGGCATCGACGGGAGAGGAAACCGAGAGGCACCCGTGCAACTCGCATGGGACTGGCCTTTCTGAGGCCACCAGAGCGGGTCCCTGAGGTCCCCGTCGTAAGTCGAGAGCACCTGTCGCAACTCGAGAAAATCCAGGAGGTTCTCCCCTCCAGGCGAGATGAGGCCCATTTCCACTGAGACGTCTCGAGGCTAATCAAACCTAACCTATGGAACTTCCAAAGGGTCCTTCACACCCTTGCTGCAACTCAAGAAGTTCCCCGACATACCCGTCTCCACTCGAGAGGAAGCAGGAAAGTCCCGCCCACATCCAGAGGAGCACGTTTCCTCCTCATTGCTCGAGAGGTTTGATCCTTTCCCTGCGTGGTCGGGAAAGAATTCCGGCATTCCCGTCCCACATCAAGAGGAGCGCTCTCCAGAGGAAAACGAGAGGAACTCCAGAGTCGTGCCCCCATTCCAGAGTCCCCCAGATGTCTCAGTCCATTCCAGGGAAACCTGTATTCCCTGCACTGCCTCGACTTTCAAGCCGAGGATCGACTCACACCACAGTGGCACGTGGGACAGCCCTGTGGGAAAGCCTCGTGGGAAAGCCTCTTGCGAAAGCCTCGAGGGAAAGCCACAGATCAGTTGATACACGCGAAGGAAGCGTGACACTGTTGCTACAGCTCGGGAGGAAAGCGCACGTGTATGCCCCCACTCGAGTAGAGGGACTGACTGCCCTGGGGAGACTCCAGAAGTACCCCAAGATCCATGTCAGCACTGGAGAGGAATCCTCAGGTTCCGGCACCGACTCCACACAAGATCTTAGGCCCTGGCATCGACGGGAGAGGAATCCCGAGAGGCCCCCGAGCAACTCGCATGGGACTGGCCTTTCCTGAGGCCACCAGAGCGGGTCCCTGAGGTCCCCGTCGTAAGTTGAGAGCACCTGCCCCAACTCTAGAAAATCCAGGAGGTTCTCCCCTCCAGGCCGAGATGAGGCCCATTTCCACTGAGGCGTCTCGAGGCCTAATTACACCTAACCTCTGGAACTTCCAAAGGTCCTTCACACCCTTGCCGCAACTCAAGAAGTTCCCCGACATACCCGTCTCCACTCGAGAGGAAGCACGAGAATCCCGCCCACATCCAGAGGAGCCCTGTTTCCTCCTCCTAGCTCGAGGGAGGATCCTTTCCCTGCGTGGTCCGGAAAGAATTCCCGGCATTTCCGTCGCATCTCAAGAGGAGCTCTCTCAACAGGAAAGGCGATAGGAACTCCAGGGTCGTGCCACCATTCCCAGAGTCCCCCAGATGTCTCCGTCCGTTCCAGGGAAACCTGTTTTCCCAGCACTGCGTCGACTTTCAATCTGAAGATCGACTCACACCACGGTGGCACGTTGGACAGCCCTGTGGGAAAGCCTCGTGGGAAAGCCTCGAGGGAAAGCCACAGATCCCTTGATCCACGCGAATGGAAGCGCGACAGTGCTGCTACAACTCGAGAGGAAAGCGCACGTGCATGCCCCCACTCGAGAGGAGGACTGACTCCCCTGGGAGACTCCAGAAGTACCCCAAGATCCATGTCAGCACTGGAGAAATCCTCAGGTTCCGGCACTGATTCCACACAAGGTCTTAGGCCCCCGCATCGACGGGAGAGGAATCCCGAGAGGCCCCGAGCAACTCGCATGGGGACTGGCCTTTCCTGAGGCCACCAGAGCGGGTCCCTGAGGTCCCAGTCGTAAGTCGAGAGCACCTGCCGCAACTCGAGAAAATCCATTAGGTTCTCCCCTCCAGGCGAATGAGGCCCTTTTCCGATGAGGCTCCTCAAGGCTAATCACAATTAAACGCTGGAA
>NW_017209269.1:0-3424 GCF_001704415.2 Capra hircus | reverse complement strand
TGCGAATTGCTCTGGGCCTCTCGGGAGACCTTGTGTGGAGACTGTGCCGGAACCTGAGCATTCCTCTCCAGTGCTGACATGGATCTTTGGGGTACTTCTGGAGTCTCCCAGGGGAGTCAGTCCTCATCTCGAGTGAGGGCCATGCACGTGCGATTTCCTCCCGATCTGTAGCAGCAGTGTCATGCTTCTCTTCCCGTGGATCAAGGGATCTGTGGCTTCCCTCCTGGCTTTCCCCAGAGGCTTTCCCACAGGGCTGTCCCACGTGCCACCGTGGTGTGAGTCGATCCTCGGCTTGAAAAGTTGAGGCAGTGCAGGGAAAACAGGTTTCCCTGGAATGGACTGAGACATCTGGGGGACTCTGGGAATGGTGGCACGACCCTGGAGTTCCTCTCGCCATTCCTGTGGAGAGCGCCTCCTCTTGAGATGCGACGGGAACGCCGGGAATTCTTTCCCGACCACGCAGGGAAAGGATCTCTCCTCTCGGGCTAGGAGGCGGAAACGGGTCTCCGCTGGATGTGGGCGGGACTCTCGTGCTTCCTCTCCAGTGGAGACCGTATTTCGAGGAACTTCTTGAGTTGCAGTAAGGGTGTGAAGGACCCTTTGGAAGTTCCAGATGTTAGATGTGATTAGCCTCCAGACGCCTCAGCGGAAATGGGCCTCATCTCGCCTGGAGGGGAGAACCTCCTGGATTTTCTCGAGTTGCGGCAGGTGCTCTCGACTTACGATGGGGACCTCAGGGGCCCGCTCTGGTGGCCTCAGGAAAGGCCAGTCCCCATGCGAATTGCTCTGGGGCCTCTCGGGATTCCTCTTCCATAGATTCCGGGGTCTAGACCTTGTGTGGAGACTGTGCCGGAACCTGAGCATTCCTCTCCAGTGCTGACATGGATCTTGGGGTATTTCTGGAGTCTCCCCAGGGAGTCAGTCCTCGTCTCGAGAGGGGGCATGCACGTGCGATTTCCTCCCCAGCTGTAGCAGCAGTGTCACGCTTCCCTTCGCGAGGATCAAGGGATTTGTGTCTTTTCCTCGAGGCTTTCCCACGAGGCTTTCCCCCGAGGCTTTCCCACAGGGCTGTCCCACGTGCCACCGTGGTGTGAGTCGATCCTCGGCTTGAAACTCGAGGCAGTGCACGGAAAACAGGTTTCCCTGGAATGGACTGAGACATCCAAGGGACTCTGGGAATGGTGGCACGACCCTGGAGTTCCTCTCGCCTTTCCTGTGGAGATCGCCTCCTCTTGAGATGCGACGGGAATGCCGGGAATTCTTTCCCGACCACGCAGGGAAAGGATCCCTCCTCCTGGGCTAGGAGGTGGAAACGGGGCTCCTCTGGTTGTGGGCGGGACTCTCGTGATTCCTCTCGAGAGGAGACGGGTATGTCGGGGAACTTCTTGAGTTGCAGCATGGGTGTGAAGAACCCTTTGGATGTTCCAGAGGTAAGGTGTGATTAGCCTCGAGATACCTCAGCGGAAATAGGTCTCAGCTCGCCTGGAGGGGAGAACCTCCTGGATTTTCTCGAGTCGTGGCTGGTGCTCTCGACTTACGACGGGGAAATCACGGACCCGCTCTGCTGGCCTCAGTAAAGGCCTGTCCCCATGCGAGTTGCACGGGGGCCTCTCGGAATTCCTCTTCTGTCGATGCTGGTGCCTAAGATCTTGTGTGGAGTCGGTGTCGGAACCTGAGGATTCCTCTCCAGTGCTGACATGGATCTTGGGGTACTTCTGGAGTCTCCCCAGGGCAGTCAGTCCTCTACTCGAGTGGGGGCATGCACTTGCGCTTTCTTCCCGAGCAGTAGCAGCAGAGTCACGCTTCCCTTCGCGTGGATCAACGGGTCTGTGGCTTTCCATCGAGGCTTTCCCAAGAGGCTTTAACACGAGGCTTTCCCACAGGGCTGTCCCACGTGCCACTGTGGTGTGAGTCGATCCTCGGCTTGAACGTCGAGGCAGTGCAGGGAATACAGGTTTCCCTGGAATGGACTGAGACATCTGGGGGACTCTGGGAATGGGGGCACGACTCTGGAGTTCCTCTAGCTTTTCCTCTGGAGAGCGCCTCCTCTTGATGTGGGACGGGAATGCCGCGAATTCTTTCCCGACCACGCAGGGAAAGGATCAAACCTCTCGAGCTATGAGGAGGAAAACGGGGCTCCTGTGTATGTGGGCGGGACTCTTGTGCTTTCTCTCGAGTGGAGACAGGAATGTCGGGGAACGTTTTGAGTTGCAGCAAGGGTGTGAAGGACCCTTTGGAAGTTCCTGAGGTTAGGTGTGATTACCTCGAGACGCCTCAGAGGAAATGGGCCTCATCTCGCCTTTAGCGGAAAACCTTCTGGATTTTCTCGAGTTGTGGCAGGTGCTCTCGATGTACGACGGCTACTTCAGGGACCCGCTCTGATGGCCTCAGGAAAGGCCAGTCCCCATGCGAGTTGCTCGGGGGCCTCTCGGGATTCCACTCCCGTCGATGCCGGGGCCTAAGACCTTGTGTGGAGTCGGTGCAGGAAACTGAGGATTCCTCTCCAGTGCTGACATGGATCTTGGGGTACTTCTGGTGTCTCCCGAGGGGAGTAAGTCTTCGTCTCGAGTGGGGACATGCCGGTGCGCTTTCCTCCCGAGGTGTAGCAGCAGTGTCATGCTTCAATTCGAGTGGATCAAGGGTTCTGTGGTTTCCCTCGAGGCTTTCCCAGGAGGCTTTCCCACGAGGCTTTCCCACAGGGCTGTCCCTGGTGCCGCCGTTGTGTGAGTCGATCCTCGGCTTGAAAGTCGAGGTAGTGCAGGGAATGGATTGAGACAACTGGGGGACTCTGGGAATGGTGGCCAGACTCTAGAGTTCCTCTCAACTTTCCTGTCGAGAGCGCCTCCTCTTGAGATGCGACGGGAACGCCGGGAATTCTTTCCCGACCACGCAGGGAAATGATCCCTCCTCTCGAGCTAGAGACGGAATCGGGCTCCTCTGGATGTGGGCGGGACTCTCGTGCTTCCTCTCGAGTGGAGGCGAGTATGTCGGGGAACTTATTCAGTTTCAGAAAGGGTGTGAAGGACCTTTTGGAAGTTCCAGATGTTAGGTGCAATTAGCCTCTAGACGCCTCAGCGGAAATGCGCCTCATCTCGCCTGGAGGAGAGAACCTCCTGGATTTTCTCGAGTTGCGTCAGGTGCTCTCGACTTCCGACGGGGACCTCAGGGACCCGCTCTGGTGGCTGCAGGAAAGGCCAGTTCCCGTTCGAGTTCTCGGGGGCCTCTGGGATTCCTCTCCCGTCGATGCCGGGCCTAAGACCTTGTGTGGGTCGGTCCGGAACCTGAGGATTCCTCTCCAGTGCTGACATGGATTCTTGGGGTACTTCGGGAGTCTCCCCAGGGGAGTCAGTCCTCATTCGAGTGGGGGCATTGAAAGCGCTTTCCACACGAGCTGTAGCAGCAGTGTCATTTCTCCCGTCAAGTG
>NW_017209268.1:0-17953 GCF_001704415.2 Capra hircus | reverse complement strand
GTTCTTGCATATTGACATCCATACACCCACTCTCGTTAAGTATTAGATCAATTCCACATATAATAAACCTGGGGAAAAACGAGTATGCAGCGAAGCATTTTACGTACGGCGAGTCCACTGAATAGACTAGCGCACCTTAGCCAAATCAATTAGCGCCAAGAGCTTAAAAAATCCATCCAATTTGTCTTTTTTTTTTACCTCAGAGAGAAACGAGTTTGCTCCACCTCCACCCTTTGGCAGTGTGGAGGGAAGAGGCACCACCCTCTCCCAAAGGGGACATAGGGTCCTACCAGGAGAGAAAGGCCCCTTGAGAGCTGAGCCCAGTAGGCAGCCAGTGATGTCAAGCACACTCCCGCTGCTTGCTTCTTCATGGGCACTCCCAGGATCTGCTAGGAATGTCTTTGCAAGGATCTCAAAGGAAGCGGGAGATACATGGCCCTGTCTCTGGAACTTCAGTCCTCTGAGCAGATCTGGAGGTCTTGAGTTGTATAAGCAAACCTGTTCCTTCCAAATAGAGGCTTGCAAACACACCCCCGGTGGTTGCCTCTTCTTCCCCGAAGAAGTCTTTCTTTCCCCACATGCTGCGAACTCCCTGTCCCAACCTCCAAGAATAGCGCTTCTTGCCATTCCTTTCTTAGAGGCAGTTATCCCTGAGCTTGGGCCGTAGGAGTAGCCCCACACTCACAGGAAAGGCAAAGACTCCTCCATACATCTCCTCTATCCCCTTTGCTCTGGCGGAGAGCTCTAGTGAGCCTAGGTCTTTCAGGAAAATTCTTGGCTTGGACAGGATCTCACCCTGTTTGTGAACCTGCATACCCAACCAGGGGCCACAGAGCCACCTATTTCAGTAAAGTGGCCCTGAAAGGGTGCAGCCTAGCAAGAGCTTCAAAATCCATTCAATTTGCTGTTTTGTACCTCTGACAGAGCGAGCTTGGCTCCACCCTTTGGCAGTGAGGAGAAAAGAGCATGACACCCTCCCAAGGGGACAGGCCTACTTCGAGAGGAAAAAGGCCCCTTGTGGAGCTGAGGCCAGGAAGGCACACAGTCGTGTCAAACACACTCCCACTGCTTGCTTCTTCAGGGGCACTCCCGCTATCAGCTAGGAATGTCTTTGCAATGATCACAAAGGGAAGGGGAGATACAGGGCCCTGCTTCTGGACCTCCGGTGCTCTGAGCAAATCTCCGAGTCTCCCGTTGTTGGTCAAGGTCAAGGTCAAGTTCAAGTTCAAGGTCAAGGTCAAGTTCAAGTTCAGGTTCAAGCTCAAGATCAAGTTGAAGTTTAAGTTCAAGTTCAAGGTCAAGGTCAGGGTCAAGTTCAAGGTCAAGGTCAAGTTCAAGTTCAAGTTCAAGTTCAAATTGAAGTTCAAGTTCAAGGTCAAGATCAAGTTCAAGTCAAGGTCAAGTTCAAGTTCAAGTTGAAGTTCAAGGTCAAGGACAAGTTCAAGTTGAAGTTCAAGGTCAAGGTCAAGTTCAAGGTCAAGTTCAAGTTCAAGGTCAAGTTCAAGGTCAAGTTCAAGTTCAAGTTGAAGTTCAAGTTCAAGGTCAAGTTCAAGTTCAATGTCAAGGTCAAGATCAAGTTCAAGTTCAAGGTCAAGTTCAAGTTCAAAGTCAAGTTCAAGTTCAAGGTCAAGGTCAAGTTCAAGTTGTAGTTCAAGGTCAAGGCCAAGTTCAAGGTCAAGGTCAAGTTCAAGTTCAAGGGCAGGGCAAGGCCAAGCCCAAGACCAAGGCAAGGGCAACGCCAAGGGCAAGGCCAAGGCCCAGGCCAAGGCAAAGGCCAAGGCCACCAAAGCGAAGCCCAAACCCCGTAACGCCTGACAAAAGGCAGAAGCCACTAGGCCCCTGTGCAGAGGAAGCCACTGAAGGCAGCAAGGCCACAGAGCTCCCCGACTCCCATTCCCACTTGAAGATGTGAGGATAAAGGGCCTCATCCCAGCACAGCACCCGCTCCCACCACCCCCAACCCTGGCCCCCGCCCCCTGCAGCACGCCCCCTGAAACAACACTGTCTTCCCAGAAAAGAGAACGGAGAAGCCATGTGTGTGCCAAAGGAGCAAGATGAACGAACGATGCCACGCCCTCCGAATTTGGGCACACCTGACGCCTCGGAACCCCGGGCCTGGCCGATGGGTCCCAACCGTTCTCGGGTGGGAGGGGGGTCAACACATTGGCCGAGAGCCCTTGCCCAGGCCACCCGCAAATCCCCTGAGATGTGATCCGACCACAGGGACCGAGGGCAAACGTACCGCTTGAGGTGCTGGAGGAGCTGGACTAAGCCATGGTGGGAGAGGCACACGGGCACGCTGCAGACTGCTGGCCGAGTGGGCGGGGACCCAGCAGCTCAGGACTCTGGAGAACGGGAGGCGTCTCCGCCACCATTGACGTCAATAGGGTTTGGGTGGGTAGATGGAGGGGGCCGCCCCTGGCCTCTTTCCAAGCAGAGACCCTGGACGGAGTCCCGTGGAGCGAGTGGGCTTTTCCCGGGCACGGCTGTGCCCTGGACCGCCAAGATCCCCGTTGGGGTGGGCGGGCAGTTCGGGGGCTTTGGTTTGTGGCCCTCCCTCGCAGCGGGGGGTGGGTTCAACCCCGAGTGGATCAATCAGGGGCCCTCAGCAGTGCCAAGGGAACTCACCGCCCAGGAAACGCCCCTAGGTCCCTTTGAATTGGCCACCAACGCCTCCTTTCCCAGCCTGCCTTGCTCTGGGATTTCCCGCCTTTTCACATTCCACAGGTCCCTGGGCCTCGACTGTCCCCCGCTGGCTCCTCCAAGGCATTCCGGGACACCAGACGCTCTCTCCAGCGCCTCCACCTAGATCCCTCACTGTCCTCGCCTCCGTTTCCCCCATGCCCCCTCCCCAACTCCTCCGTGGGCTCTTGGCATCCTTTCCCTACAGCAGTCCCAGAGTGCCACCCCCGAGGGCTTTGAGTTGCCTGGAGCCCAAGGCTCCGGCCAGAGACCTGAGGGGCCAGCGTCTGGACTGGCAGCTAATGCCATTTGGGGCTTTTCTCACGTGGAGCCTGAGGTCTTAGCCCCTGGCATCGACGGCAGAGCAATACCGAGAGGCCCCCGAGCAACTCGCATGGGGACTGGCCTTTCCTGTGGCCACCAGAGCGGGTCCCTGAGGTCTCCGTCGTAACTCGAGAGCACCTGCCGCAACTCGAGAAAATCCAGGAGCTTCTCCCCTGCAGGCGAGATGAGGCCCGTTTCCACTGAGGTGTCTCGAGGCTAATCACACGTGAACTCTGGAACTTCTAAAGAGTCTTTCACAGTCATGCTGCAACACAAGAAGTTCCCCGACATACCCGTCTCCACTGAAGAGGAAGCACGAGGGTCCCGGCCACATCCAGAGGAGCTCCGTTTCCGGCTCGTAGCTCGAGATGAGGGATCCTTTCCCTACTTGGTCGGGAAAGAATTCCCGGCATTCCCATCGCATCTCAAGAGGAGGCGCTCTCCAAAGGAAAGGGGAGAGGAACTGTAGGGTCGAGCCACCATTCCAAGACTCCCCCAGATGTCTCAGTCCATTCCACAGGAACCTGTTTTCCCTGCACTGCCTCGGCTTTCACGCCGAGGATCGACTCACACCACCGAGACACGTGGGACAGCCCTGTGGGAGAGCCTCGTGGGAAAGACTCGAGGGAAAGTCACAGATCCCTTGGTCCACGCAGGCAGAAGCGTGACACTGCTGCTACAGCATGGGAGGAAAGGGCACGCTCATGCCCCCACTCGAGACGAGGCGTGAATCCCCTGGGGAGACTCCAGAGTTACCCCAAGATCCATGTCAGCACTGGAAAGGAATCCTCAGGTTCCGGCACCGACTGCACACAAGGTCTTAGGACCCGACATCGACGGGAGAGGAATCCCGAGAGGCCCCCGAGCAACTCGCATGGGGACTGGCCTTTCCTCAGGCCACCAAATCGGGTCCTTGAGGTCCAGGTCGTAAGTCGAGAGCACCTGCCGCAACTCGAGAAAATCCAGGAGGTTCTCCCCTCCAGGTGAGCTGAGGCCCATTTCCGCTGAGACGTCTCGAGGCTAATCACATCTAACCTCTCGAACTTCCAAAGAGTCCTTCACACCCTTGCTTCAACTCAAGAAGTTCCCCGACATACCCGTCTCCACTTGAGAGGAAGCACAAGAATCCCGCCCATATCCAGTGGAGCCCCATTTCTGCCTCATAGCTCGAGAGGAGGGATTCTTTCAGTGCGTGGTCAGGAAAGAATTCCCTGCATTCCCATCGCATCTCAAGAGGAGGTGCTCTCCACAGGAAAGGCGAGAGGAACTCCAGGGTCGTGCCACCATTCCCAGAGTCCACCAGATGTCTCAGTCCATTCCAGGGAAACCTGTTTTCCTGACACTGCCTCCACTTTCAAGCCGAGGATCGACTCACACCACGGTTGCACGAGGGAAAGCCCTGTGGGAAAGCCTCTTGGAAAGCCTCGTCGGAAACCCTCGAGGGAAAGCCACTGATCCCTTCATCCACACGAAGGGAAGCGTGACACTGCTGCTACAGCTCTGGAGGAAAGCACACGTGCAAGCCCCCACTCGAGACGAGGACTGACTCCCCTGGGGAGACTCCAGAAGTACCCCAAGATCCATGTCAGCACTGGAGAGGAATCCTCACGTTCCGGCACCGACTCCACACAAGGTCTTATGCCGGGGTCCAGCCCCGGTGGATCCAGGGAATTCGAAGGGTGGACGGCGTTGGCGTGGAAAGACTTGTTCATTTATTAATGTAAGATTAGTTTAGGAAACTATAGTGTAGTAAGAAGATTAAGTGGAGGAAGAGGGCTGAATAGCTTGGTTTACGCGGAAGGCCAATAAAATTCCAGACAAGGAATTTGCACCACCTACCTTGGGCCACTGGCGCCCGCTTGAATATCTAAGGGTGCCTCGCCTTAAGCTCCCTTTCGTGCGGGTCTTAACAGCCAGGGCAAGTAAGTAGACCTGGCGAGCCTCCGCACTCCAGGTGGAGATTCAGCCTGAAGTTAAAGTAAAGAGCAGAGAGAAGGAAAGGTAGAGAAGAAGAAAGAGAGAGAAAGACACGGGGGGAGCCAGAGTCCCAAGAAACCAGGCTGAGAGACTAGTTCGAGAAGCTGGTCCGAGAAACTGGCCCCCGGCCCCTGGCCTCCTCCTTTATTGTTCAGAAGGCCTTTTATACTTTTGATAAAACATGGAGATCAATGGATAACACATAATTATGTAGCGTTCACAACCCAGATTCTTTCTGTATATCATTTTGTATACAAAAAGCCTCAGGTGATTTACATTATCTTCTGGCCAAGAGGCTTGTTAACACTTTTTGGCTCTCTTCCTTAATGAATGTTAATTTTGTTTCCCCTGAAATGTTTTTCTTTAATCTGCATCTCCTTAAAGCATTAAAGTTACATCTCTATAGAACAAAGGTGCAGTGGGTTATAACAAAGAAGGTACTTAAGTCAAAGATCTAATGTTGCTAATACCAGGTCTACTACTTGTTTTTCTATATACCAACTATATCTAAAAATAAAGGATATGAAAATTTGGCAGCAAGCATTGACCCAAAAAATGAAACTTTTAATCAGTCCTATTCTAAAGATTTTGACTCCTCGAAAGCTCCTGCATTCCTAGGATGTTTTAAGCTTCCTGTGCCTCCTGCGGTCAGGAGGCCTCAAACAATCACAAGCGCAGCTGTACGAGTCCTACAGGCAGGCTAGAAAGCCATCAGAGGGTTTTTGGATTGAAACATTCTTTCAAATGCAGAAGACTAACGCGCTGAATTGACTTTTTCCAGAAAAGGTCAGAAGAGTGAAAAAGCAGAGCACAAAAACCGGCAGATTTTTGTTGGGGTACATGCTTAAAAATTTCCAGAGGGGTCCCTGAAGTCTGAGCATGCCTTGCGTATGTCAGCTTCCTTCCTCATAACCTTGTCACGGGCGGGCTTCCTCACACTGGCTCCCGGCAGTCTTAGGCCCCGGCATCGACGGGAGAGGAATCCCGAGAGGCCCCCGAGCAACTCGCATGAGGACTGGCCTTTCCTGAGGCCACCAGAGCGGGTCCCTGAGGTCCCCGTCGTAAGTCGAGAGCACCTGCCGCAACTCGAGAAAATCCAGGAGGTTCTCCCCTCCAGTCGAGATGAGGCCCATTTCCGCTGAGGCGTCTCGAGGCTAATCACACCTAACCTCTGGAACTTCCAAAGGGTACTTCACACGCTTGCTGCAACTCAAGAAGTTCCCCGACATACCCGTCTCCACTAGACAGGAAGGACGAGCGTCCCGCCCACATCCAGAGGAGCCCCGTTTTCGCCTCTTGCTCAGGAGGGATCCTTTCCCTGCGTGGTCGGGAAAGAATTCAGGGCGTTCCCATCGCATCTCAAGAGTAGGCGCTCTTCACAGGAAAGGCGAGAGGAACTCCAGGGTCGTGCCACCATTCCCAGAGTCCCCCAGATGTCTCAGTCCGTTCCAGGGAAACCTGTTTTCCCTGCACTGCCTCGACTTTCAAGCCGAGGATCGACTCACACCACGGTGGCACGTGGGACAGCCCTGTGGGAAAGCCTAGTGGGAAAGCCACAGATCCCTTGATCCACCCGAAGGGAAGCGTGACACTGCTGCTACAGCTCGAGAGGAAATCGCACGTGAATGCCCCAATTCGAGACGAAGACTGACTCCCCTGCGGAGACTCCAGAAGTACCCCAAATCCATGTCAGCACTGGAGAGGAATCCTCAGGTTCCGGCAGCGACTCCACACAAGGTCTTAGGCCCTGGCATCGAAGGGAGAGGAATCCCGAGATGACCGCGAGCAACTCGCTGGGGACTGGCCTTTCCTGTGAACAGCAGAGCGGGTCCCTGAGGTCCCCGTCATAAGTCGAGAGCACCGGCCGCAAATCGAGAAAATCCAGGAGGTTCTCCCCTCCAGGCGAGATGAGGCCCATTTCCGCTGAGGCGTCTCGAGGCTAATCACATCTAACCTCTGGAACTTCCAAAGGGTCCTTCACACCCTTGCTGCAATTCAAGAAGTTCCGCGACATACCCGTCTCCACTCGAGAGGAAGCACGAGAGTCCCTCCCTCATCCAGAGGAGCCCCGTTTCCGCCTCCTAGCTCGAGAGGAGGGATCCTTCCCCTGCGTGGTCGGGAAAGAATTCCCGGCGTTCCCGTCGCATCTCAAGAGCAGGCGCTCTACAGAGGAAAGGCGAGAGAAACTCCAGGGTCGTGCCACCATTCCCAGAGTCCCCCAGATGTCTCAGTCCATTTAGGGAAACCTGTTTTCCCAGCACTGCCTCGACTTTCAAGCCGAGGATCGACTCACACCACGGTGGCACGTGGGACAGCCCTGTGGGAAAGCCTCGTGGGAAAGCCTCGTGGGAAAGCCTCGATGGAAAGACCCTGATCCCTTGATCCACGTGAAGGGAAGTGTGACACTGCTGCTAGAGCGGGAGGAAAGCGCACGTGCATGCCCCCACTCGAGACGAGGACTGACTCCCCTGGGGAGACTCCAGAAGTACCCCAAGATCCATGTCAGCACTGGAGAGGAATTCACAGGTTCCCGCACCAACTCCACACAAGATCTTAGGCCCTGGCATCGATGTGAGCGGAATCCCAGAGACCCCCGAGCAACTCGCAAGTGGACAGGCCTTTCCTGAGGCCACCAGAGCGGGTCCCTGAGGTCCCCGTCGTAAGTCGAGCGCACCTGCCGCAACTCGAGAAAATCCAGGAGGTTCTCCCCTCCATGCGAGATGAGGCCCAATTCCGCTCAGGCGTCTCGAGGCTAATCACATCTAACCTCTGGAACTTCCAAAGGGTCCTTCACACCCTTGCTGCAACTCAAGAAGTTCCCGGACATACTCGTCTCCTCTCGAGAGGAAGCACGAGAGTCCCGCCCACATCCAGGAGCCCAGTTTCCGCCTCCTAGCCCCAGAGGAGCGATCCTTTCCCTGCGTGGTTGGGAAAGAATTCCCGGCGTTCCCGTCCCATCACAAGAGGAGGCAATCTCCACAGGAAAGGCGAGAGGAACTCCAGGGTCGTGCCACCATTCCCTTAGTCCCCCAGATGTCTCAGTCCATTCCAGGGAATCCTGTTTGCCCTGCACTGCCTCGACTTTCAAGCCGAGGATCGACTCACACCACGGTGGCACAGGGGACAGCCCTGTGGGAAAGCCTCGTGGGAAAGCCTGGTGGGAAAGCCTCGAGGGAAAGCCACAGATCCCTTGATCCACGCGAAGGGAAGCGTGACTCTGCTGCTACAGCTCGGGAGGAAATCTCGCGTGCATGCCCCCACTCGAGACGAGGACTGACTCCCCTGGGGCGACTCCAGAAGTACCCCAAGATCCATGTCAGCACTGGAGAGAAATCCTCAGGTTCCGGAACCGATTCCACACAAGGTCTTAGGCACCGGCATCAACGGGAGAGGAATTCCGAGAGGCCCCCGAACAACTTGCATGGGGACCGGCCTTTCCTGAGGCCAACAGAGCGGGTCGCTGAGGGCCCCATCGTAACTCGAGAGCACCTGCCGCAACTCGAGAAAATCCAGGAGGTTCTCCCTTCCAGGCGAGATGAGCCCAATTTCCGCTGAGGCGTCTCGAGGCTAATCACACCTTACCTCTGGAACTTCCAAAGGGTCCTTCACACCCTCGCTGCAACTCAAGAAGTTCCCCGACATACCCGTCTCCACTCGAGAGGATGCACGAGAGTCCCGCCAAAATCCAGAGGAGCCCAGTTTCCGCCTACTAGCTCCAGAGTAGGGATCCTTTCCCTGCTTGGTCGGGAAAGAATTCCCGGCTTTCCCGTCGCATCTCAAGAGGAGGCACTGTCCACAGGAAAGGCGAGAGGAACGCCAGGGTCGTTCCACCATTCCCAGAGTTCCCCAGATGTCTCAGTCCATTCCAGGGAAACCTGTTTTCTCTGCACTGCCTCGACTTTCAAGCCGAGTATCGACTCACACCACGGTGGCACGTGGGACAGCCCTGGGGGAAAGCCTCGAGGGAAAGCCTCGTGGGAAAGCCTCGAGGGAAAGCCACAGATCCCTTGATTCACGCGAAGGGAAGCATGACACTGCTGCTCCAGCTCGGGAGGAAAGCGCACGTGCATGCCCCCACTCGAGACGAGGACTGACTCCCCTGGGGATACTCCAGAAGTACCCCAAGATCCATGTCAGCACTGAGAGGAATACTCAGGTTCCGGCACCGACTTCACACCAGGTCTTAGGCCCTGGCATCGACGGGAGGGAAATCCCGAGAGGCTCCCGAGCAACTCGCATGGGGACTGGCCTTTCCTGAGGCCACTAGAGCGGGTCCCTGTGGTTCCCGACATAAGTCGAGAGCACCTGCCTCAACACAAGAAAATCCAGGAGGTTCTCCCCTCCAGGCGAGATGAGGCCCATTTCCTCTGAGGCGTCCCCAGGCTAATCACACCTAACCTCTGACACTTCCAAAACGTCCTTCACATCCTTGCTGCAACTCAAGAAGTTCCCCGACATACCCGTCTCCTCTATAGAGGAAGCACAAGAGTCCCGCCCACATCCAGAGGAGCCCTGTTTCCGCCTCCTAGCTCGAGAGCAAGGATCCTTTCCCTGTGTGGTCCGGAAAGAATTCCCGGCTTTCCCGGCGCATCTCAAGAGGAGGCGCTCTCCACAGGAAAGGCGAGAGGAACTACAGGGTCGTTCCACTATTCCCAGAGTCCACCAGATGTCTCAGTCCATTCCATGGAAACCTGTTTTCCCTGCACTGCCTCGACTTTCAAGCCGGAGATCGACTCACACCACGGTGGCACGTGGGACAGCCCTGTGGGGAAGCCTCGTGGGAAAGCCTCGAGGGAAAGCCTCAGATCCCTTGATCCATGCGAAGGGAAGCCTGACACTGCTGCTACAGCTCGGGAGGAAAGCACACGTGCATGCCCCCACTCGAGACAAGGACTGACTCCCCTGGGGAGACTCCAGAAGTACCCCAAGATCCATGTCAGCACTGGAGAGGAATCCTCAGGTTTCGGCACCGACTCCACACAAGGTGTTAGGCCCCGGCATCGACGGGAGAGGAATCCCGAGCGACCACCTCGCAACGCGCATGGGTACTGGCCTTTCCTGAGGTCACCAGAGCGGGTCCCTGAAGTCCCCGTGGTAACTCGAGAGCACCTGCCGCAACTCGAGAAAATCCAGGAGGTTCTCCCCTACAGGCGAGATGAGGCCCATTTCCGCTGAGGCCTCTCAAGGCTAATCACACCTAACCTCTGGAACTTACAAAGGCTCCTTCACATCCTTGCTGCAACTCAAGAAGTTCCCTGACATACCCGTCTCCACTCGAGAGGAAGCACGAGAGTCCCGCCCACATCTAGAGGAGCCCTGTTTCCGCCTCCAAACTCGAGAGCAGTGATCCTTTCCCTGTGTGGTCCGGAAAGAATTCCCGGCTTTCCCGGCGCATCTCTAGAGGATGGGCTCTCCACAGGAAAGGCGAGAGGAGCTCGAGGGTCGTTCCACCATTCCCAGAGTCCCCCAGATGTCTCAGTCCATTCCAGGGAAGCCTGTTTTCCCTGCACTGCCTCGACTTTCAAGCCGGGGATCGACTCACACCACGGTGGCACATGGGACAGCCCTGTGGGAAAGCCTCGTGGGAAAGCCTCGTGGGAAAGCCGCGAGGGAAAGCCACAGATCCCTTGATCCATGCGAAGTGAAGGGTGACACTGCTGCTACAGCTCGGGAGGAAAGCGCACATGCATGTCCCCACTCGAGCCGAGGACTGACTCCCCTGGGCAAACTCCAGAAGTACCCCAAGATCCATGCCAGCACTGGAGAGGAATCCTCAGGTTCCGGCACCGACTCCACACAAGACCTTAGGCCCCGGCTTCGACGGGAGAGGAATCGCGAGGGGCCCCCGAGCAACTCGCATGGGGACTGGCCTTTCCTGAGGCCACCAGAGCGGGTCCCTAAGGGGCCCGTCGTAAGTCTAGAGCACCTGACGCAACTCGAGAAAATCCAGGAGGTTCTCCCCTCCAAGCGAGATGAGGCCCATTTAGCTGAGGCGTCTCGAGGCTAATCTCACTTAACCTCTGGAACTTCCAAAGGGTCTTTCACACCCTTGCTGCAACTCAACAAGTTCCCCGACATACCCATCTCCAGTCGAGAGGAAGAACGACAGTCCCGCCCACATCCAGAGGAGCCCAGTTTCCGCCGCATAGCTCGAGAGGTGGGATCCTTTCCCTGCGTGGTCGGGAAAGAATTCCCGGCCTTCCCGTCGCATCTCAAGAGGAGGCGCTCTCAACAGGAAACGCGAGAGGAACTCCAGGGTCGTGCCACATTCCCAGAGTCCCCCAAATGTCTCAGTCCATTCCAGGGAAACCTGTTTTCCCTGAAATGCCTCGACTTTCAAGCCGAGGATCGACTCACACCACGGTGGCACGTGGGACAGCCCTGTGGGAAAGCCTCGTGGGAAAGCCTCGAGGGAAAGCCACAGATCCCTTGATCCACGCGAAGGGAAGCCTGACACTGCTGCTGCAGCTCGGGAGGAAAGCGCACGTGCATGTCCCCACTCAAGACGACGACTAACTCCCCTGGGAGGACTCCAGAAGTACCCCAAGTTCCATGTCAACACTGGAGAGTAATCCTCAGGTTCTGGCACACAAGGTCTTAGGCCCTGGCATCGTCGGGAGAGGAATCCTGAGAGGCCCCCGAGCAACTTGCATGGGGACTGGCCTTTCCTAAGGCCACCAGAGCGGGTCCCTGTTGTGCCCTTTGTAAGTCGAGAGCACTTGCCGCAACTTGAGAACATCCAGGAGGTTCTCCCCTGCAGGCGAGATGAGGCCCATTTCCGCTGAGGCGTCTCGAGGCTAATCACACCTAACCTTTGGTACTTCCAAAGGACCCTTCACACCCTTGCTGCAACTCAAGAAGTTCCCCGACATACTCCTCTCCACTCGAGAGGAAGCACCAGAGACCCGCCCACATCCAGAGGAGCCCCGTTTCCGCCTCCTAGCTCGAGAGGAGGGATCCTTTCCCTGCGTGGTCGGGAAAGAATTCCCGGCGTTCCTGTCGCATCTCAAGAGCAGGCGCTCTGCACAGGAAAGGCGAGAGGAACTCCAGGGTCGTGCCACCATTCCCAGAGTCCCCCAGAGATCTCAGTCCATTTCAGGGAAACCTGATTTCCCTGCACTGCCTCGAATTTCTAGCCGAGGATCGACTCACACCACGGTGGCACGTGGGACAGCCCTGTGGGAAAGCCTCGTGGGAAAGCCTCGAGGGAAAGCCACAGATCCCTTGATCCAAGCGAACGGAAGCGTTGCACTGCTGCTACAGCTCGGGAGGAAAGCGCACGTTCATGCCCCCACACAAGACGACGACTAACTCCCCTGGGGAGACTCCAGAAATACCCCAAGATCCATATCAGCACTGGAGAGGAAACCTCAGGTTCCGTCACCGACTCCACACAGGGTCTTAGGCCCCGGCATCGACGGGAGAGGAATCCCGAGAGGCCCCCGAGCAACTCGCATGGGGACTGGCCTTTCCTGAGGCCACCAGAGCGGGTCCCTGAGGTCCCCGTAGTAAGTCAAGAGCACCTGCCGCAACTCGAGAAAATCCAGGAGGTTCTCCCCTCCAGGCGAGATGAGGCCCTTTTCCTCTGAGGCGTCTCGAGGCTAACCATACCTAACATCTGGAACTTCCAAAGGGTCCTTCACACCCTTGCTGCAACTGAAGAAGTTCCCCGACATACCTGACTCCACTCGAGAGGAAGCACGAGAATCCCGCCCACATCCAGAGGAGCCCCGTTTCCGCCTCATACCTCGAGGTCAGGTATCGTTTCCCTGCATGTTCGGGAAAGAATTCCCGGTGTTCCCGTCGCATCTCATGAGGAGGCGCTCTCCACAGGAAAGGTGGAGGAACTCCAGGGTCGTGCCACCATTCCAAGAGTCCCCCAGATATCTCAGTCTGCCGGGGTCCAGCCCCGCTGGATCCAGGGAATTCGACGGATGGACGGCGTTGTCGTGGAAAGTCTTTTTTATTTATTAATGTAAGATTAGATTAAGAAATTAGAGTGTAGTAAGAAGATTAACTGGAGGAAAAGGGCTGAATAGCTTGGTTTACGTGGAAGGCCAGTAAAATTCCAGACAAGGAATTTTCACCATCTACGTTGGGCCACCAGCCCCTGCTTGAATATCTAAGGGTGCCACACCTTAAGCTCCCTTTCGTGCAGGTCTTAACAGCCAGGCAAGTAAGTAGACCTGGCGAGCCTCCGCGCCCCTGGTGGAGATTCAGCCTGAAGTTAAAGTAAAAAGCAGAGAGAAGGAAAGGGAGAGAAGAAGAAAGAGAGAAAAAGACACGGGGGGAGCCTGAGTCTCAAGAAACCAGGCCGAGAGACTAGTTCAAGAAACTGGTCCAAGAAACTGGCCCCATCCTTTATTGTTCATAAAGCCTTTTATACTTTTGATAAAACATGGAGTTCAATGGGTAACACAAAATTATGTAGCGTTCGCACCCCAGACTCTTTCTGTACATCATTTTGTATACAAAAGGTCTCTGGTGATTTACATTATCTTCTGGCCAAGAGGCTTGTTAAACACTTTTTGGCTCTCTTCCTTAATGAATGTTAATTTTGTTTCCTCTGAAGTGTTTTTCTTTAATCTGCATCTCCTTAAAGCATCAAAGTTACATCTCTATAAAACAAAGGTGCAGTGGGTTATAACAAAGAAGGTACTTAACTCAAAGATCTAATGTTGCTAATACCAGGTCTACTACTTGTTTTTTTAATATACCAACTCTATCTAAAAATAAAGGATATGAAAATTTAGCAGCAAGCATTGACCCAAAAAATGAAACTTTTAATCAGTCCTATTATAAAGATTTTGACTCCTCGGATGCCCCTACATTCCTAGGATGCTTTAAGCTTCCTGTGCCTCCTGGGGAAAGGAGGCCTCAAACAATCACATGCCCAGCTGTACGAGTCCTGCAGGCAGGCTAGAAAGCATTCAGAGGGGTTTTTGGATTGAAACACTCTTTCAAATGCTGAAGACTAAAGCCTTGAATTGACATTTTCCAGAAAATGTCAGAAGAGTGGAAAAGCAGAGCAAAAAAGCCGGCAGATTTTTGTTGTGGTATGTGCGTAGGAACTTCCAGAGGGGTCCCTGAAGTCTGAACACACCATGCCTATGTCAGCTTTCTTCCTCATGACGTTATCACGGGCGGGTGTCCTCATACTGGCTCCCAGCATCAGTCCAATCCAGAGGAACCTGTTTTCCCTGCACTGCCTCGACTTTCACGCTGAGGATCAACTCACACCACGGTGGCACGAGGGAAAGCCCTGTGAGAAAGCCTCCTGGGAAAGCCTCCAGGGAAAGCCACAGATCCCTTGATCCACACGACGGGAAGCGTGACCCTGCTGCTACAGCTCGGGAGGAAAGCACACGTGCGTGCCCTCACATGAGAGGAGGATTGACTCTCCAGGGGAGACTCCAGAAGAACCCCAATATCCATGTCAGCACTGCAGAGGAAACCTCAGGTTCCGGCCCCGAATCCACACAAGTTGTTCGGCCCGGGCATCAACAGGAGAGTTATCAAGAGAAGCCCCCCAGCATCTGGCATGGGGACTGGCCTTTGATGAAGCCACCAGAGCGGGTCCCTGAGGTCCCCGTCGTAAGTCGGGAGCACCTGCCGCAACTCGAGAAAATCCAGGAGGTTCTCCCCTCCAGGCGAGATGAGGCCCATTTCCAATGAGGTGTCTCAAGGCTAATTACATCTAATCTCTGGAACTTCCAAAGGGTCCTTCACACCCTTGCTGCAACTCAAGAAGTTCCCCGACATTCCCATCTCCACTCGAGAGGAAACACGAGGGTCCTGCCCACATCCAGAGTAGCCCCGTTTCATCCTCCTAGCTAGAGATGAGGGATCCTTTCCCTGCTTGGTCGGGAAAGAACTTCCGGCATTCCCGTCGCATCTCAGGTGGAGGCGCTCTCCACAGGAAGGGAGAGAGGAACTCCATGGTCGTGGACCATTTCAAGCGTCCCCAGATGTCTCAGTCCATTCCAGAGGATCTTGTTTTTACAGAGTGCCTAAACTTTCATGCCGAGGATCGCCTCACACCACGGTGGCACGGGGGACAGCCCTGTGGGAAAGCCTCGTGGGAAAGCCTCTAGGAAAAGCCTAGAGGAAAAGCCACAGATCCATTGATCCACGCGACGGGAAGCATGACACTGCTGCTACAGCTCGGGAGGAAGGGGCATGCGCATGCGCATGCCCCCACTCGAGACGAGGACTGATTCCCCTTGGGAGACTTCAGAAGTATCCCAAAAACATGTCAGCACTGGAAAGGAATACTCAGGTTCTGGCCCCCACTCCACACAAGGTCTTGGGCCCCGGCATGTACCGGTGAGGAATCCCGAGAGGCCCTCTAGCAACTCGCATGGGGACTGGTCTTTCCTAAGGCCAACAGAACGGGTCCCTGAGGTCCCCGTCGTAAGTCGAGAGCACCTGCCACAACTCGAGAAAATGAAGGAGATTCTCCCCTTCAGGCGAGATGAGGCCCATTTCCACTGAGACGTCTCGAGGCTAATCACACCTAACCTCTGGAACTTCCAAAGGGTCCTTCACACCATAGCTGCAACTCAAGAAGTTCCACGAGAGACCCGACGCCACTACATAGGAATCACCAGGGTACCACCCACATCCAGAGGAGCCCCAATTCCCCCTCCTAGCTCAATGTGAGGGATCCTTTCCCTGATTGGCCGGGAAAGAATTCCTGTCGTACCTGTCGCATCTCAAGAGGAGGCACGCTCCACAAGAAAGGTGAGAGGAACTCCAGGGTCGTTCCACCATTCCAAGAGTCCCCCAGATGTCTCAGTCCTTTCCAGAGGAACTTGTTTACCCTGCACTGCCTCGACGTTCACGCGGAGGACCGACTCACACGATGGTGGCACGTGGGACAGCCCTGTGGGAAAGCCTCGTAGGAAAGCCTCGTGGGAAAGCCTCGAGGGAAAACAAGAAACCCCTTGATCAACCCAACGGGAAAATTGACTCTGCTCCTAATGCTCGGGAGAAAAGCGCACGTGCATGCCCCCATTGGAGACGAAGATGACTCCCCTGTGGAGGCTCCAGTAGTACCCCAAGATGCATGTTAGCACTGGAGAGGAAACCTCAGGTTCGGGCACCGACTCCAAACAAGGTCTTAGGCCCCGTCATCGACCGGAGAGGAATACCGAGAGGCCCCTTAGCAACTCGCAAGTCGACTGGCATTTCCTGAGTGGACCAGAGCGGGTTACATAAGTCCCGGTCGTAACTGGAGAGCACCTGCTGAAACTCGAGAAAATCCAGGAGGTTCTCCCCTGCAGGCGAGATGAGGCCCATTTCCGCTGAGGCGTCTCGAGTCTAATCACACCTAACCTCTGGAAGTTCCAAAGGGCCCTTCACACCCTTGCTGCAACTCAAGAAGTTCCCCGACATACCCGTCTCCACACGAGAGGAAGCACCAGAGACCCGCCCACATCCAGAGGAGCCCCGTTTCCGCCTGAGAGCTCGAGAGGAGGGATCCTTTCCCTGCGTAGTCAGGAAAGCATTCCTGGCGTTCCTGGCGCATCTCAAGAGGAGGCGCTCTCCACAGGAAAGGCGAGAGGAACTCCAGGGTCGTGCCACCATTCCCAGAGTCCCCCAGATGTCTCAGTCCATTTCAGGGAAACCTGATTTCCCTGCACTGCCTCGAATTTCTAGCCGAAGATCGACTCACACCACGATGGCACATGAAACAGCCCTGTGGGAAAGCCTCGTGGGAAAGCCAGGAGGGAAAGCCACAGATCCCTTGATCCATGCAAAGGGAAGCGTGACACTGCTGCTACAGCTCGGGAGGAAAGCGCACGTTCATGCCCCCACACAAGACGACGACTAACTCCCCTTGGGAGACTCCAGAAGTACCCCAAGATCCATGTCCACACTGGAGAGGAATCCTCAGGTTCCGGCACTGACTCCACACAAGGTCTTAGGCCCCGGCATCCAAGGGAGAGGAATCCTGAGAGGCCCCCGAGCAACTCGCATGGCGCCTGGCCTTTCCTGAGGCCACCAGAGCGGGTCCCTGAGGTCCCCGTCGTAAGTCGAGAGCACCTGCCGCAACTCGAGAAAATCCATTAGTTCTCCCCTCCAGGCGAGATGAGGCCCATTTCCGCTGAGGCGTCTCGACGCTAATCACACCTAACCTCTGGAACTTCCAAAGGGTCCTTCACACCCATAGCTGCAACTCAAGAGGTTCCACGAGAGACACGTCGCCACTCCATAGGAATCAACAGGGTACCACCCACATCCAGAGGAGCCCCAATTCCCCCTCCTGGCTCAAGATGAGGGATCCTTTCCCTGATTGGCCGGGAAAAATTCCTTCGTACCTGTCGCATCTCAAGAGGAGGCACGCTCCACAAAAGGTGAGAGGAACTCCAGGGTCGTTCCACCATTCCAAGAGTCCCCCAGATGTCTCAGTCCTTTCCAGAGGAACTTGTTTACCTGCACTGCCTCGACGTTCAGCGGACAGGAACCGACACACGATTGTGGCACGTGGGACAGCCTTGTGGAAGCCTCGTGGGAAAGCCTCGTAGGAAAGCCTCGTGGGAAAGCCTCGTGGAAAGCTCGAGGGAAAGCCACAGATCCCTTGATCCACGCGAATGGAAGCGATCCTCGCTTGAAAGTCGAAGCAATGCATGGAAAACAGGTTTCCCTGGAATGGACTGAGACATCTGGGGGGACTCTGGGAATGTGGCACGACCCTGGAGTTCCTCTCGCCTTTCCTGTGGAGAGCTCCTCCTCTTGAGATGCGACCGAGAACGCCGGAATTCTTTCCCGACCACGCAGGGAAAGGATCCCTCCTCTCGAGCTAGCAGGCGGAAACGGGGCACCTCTGCATGTGGGCGAGACTCTCGTGCTTCCTCTCGAGTGTAGACGGGCTATGTCGGGGAACTTCCTGAGTTGCAGCAACGGTGTGAAGGACCCTTTGGAAGTTCCAGATGTTGAGATGTGATTAGCCTCCAGACGCCTCAGC
>NW_017209267.1:0-3425 GCF_001704415.2 Capra hircus | reverse complement strand
CCTCAGGAAATTCCAGTCCCCATGCGAGTTGCTCGGGGGCCTCTCGGATTCCTCTCCCGTCGATGCCGGGCCTCAGACCTTTGTGAGTCGTGCTGTAACCTGAGGATTCCTCTCCAGTGCTGACATGGATCTTGGTGTACTGCTGGAGTCTCCCCAGGGAGTCAGTCCTCGTCTCGGTTGAGGGCATGCACGTGCGCTTTCCTCCCAGCTGTAGCAGCAGTGTCGCGCTTCCCTTCGCGTGGATCAAGGGATCTGTGCTTTCCCTCGAGGCTTTCCCACGAGGCTTTCCCACGAGGCTTTGCCACAGGGCTGTCCCACGTGCCACAGTGGTGTGAGTCGATCCTCGGCTTGAAAGTCGAGTCAGTGCGGGAAACAGGTTTCCCTGGAATGGACTGAGACATCTGGGGGACTCGGAGAATGGCATGTCCCTGGAGTTCCTCTCGCCTTTCCTGTGGAGAGCGCCTCCTCTTGAGATGCGACGGGAACGCCGGGAATTCTTTCCCGACCTCGCAGGGAAAGGATCCCTCCTCTCGAGCTATGAGGCGGAAACGGGGCTCCTCTGGATGTGGGCGGAACTATCGTGCTTCCTCTTGAGTGGAGACGGGTATGTCGGGGAACTTCTTGATTTGCAGCAAGGGTGTGAAGGACCCTTTGGAAGTTCCAGAGTTTAAGTGTGCTTAGCCTTGAGATGTGTCAGCGGAAATAGGCTTCATTTTGCCTGGAGGGGAGAACATCCTTGATTTTCTCCAGTTGCGGCAGGTGCTCTCGACTTACGACGGGGACCGCAGGGACCCGCTCTCGTGGCCTCAGGAAAGGCCAGTCAAGATCCAAGACAGCACTGGAGAGGGAGAGACATCACGAGAGGCTCCGAGCAACTCGCATGGGGACTGGCCTTTCCTGAGGCCACAAAGCGGGTCCCTGAGGTCCCCGTCGTAAGTCGAGAGCACCTGGCGCAACTCGAGAAAAACCAGGAGGTTCTCCCCTCCAGGCGAGATGAGACCCATTTGCGCTGAGGCATCTCGAGGCTAATCACACCTAACCTCTGGAACTTCCAAAGGGCCCTTCACACCCTTGCTGCAACTCAAGAAGTTCCCCGACATACCCGTTTCCACTCGAAAGGAAGCATGAGAGTCCCGCCCACAACCAGAAGAGCCCCGTTTCAGCCTCATAGCTCGAGAGGTGGGATCCTTTCCCTGCGTGGTCGGGAAAGAATTTCCGGTGTTCCCGTCGCATCTCAAGAAGAGGCGCTCTCCACAGGAAAGGCGAGAGGAACTCAGGGTCGTGCCACCATTCCCAGAGCCCCAGATGTCTCAGTCGATTCCAGGGAAACCTGTTTTCCCCGCAATGACTCGACTTTCAAGCCGAGGATCGACTCAGACCTCGGTGGCACGTGGTACAGCCCTGTGAAAAGCCTAGTGGGAAAGCCTCGTGGGAAAGCATACAGAGAAAGCCACAGATCCCTGGATCCACGCAAAGGGAAGCGTGACACTGCTGCTAAAGCTCGGGAGGAAAGCGCACGGGCACGCCACACTTGCGACGAGGACTGACTCCCCTGGGAGACTCCAGAAGTACCCCAAGATCCATGTCAGAACTGGAGAGGAATCCTCAGGTTCCGGCACCGACTCCACACAAGGTCTCAGGCTCCGGAGTAGACGGGAGAGGAATCAGTAGAGGCCCACGAGCAACTCGCATGGGGACGGGCCTTTCCTGAGGGCACTAGAGCGGGTCCCTGAGGTCCCCGTCGTAAGCCGAGAGCACCTGCGGCAACTCGAGAAAATCCAGGAGGTTCTCCCTCCAGGCGAGATGAGGCCCATTTCCGCTGAGGCGTCTCGAGTCTTATCACACCTAACCTCTGGAACTTCCAAAGGGTCCTTCACACACTTGCTGCAATTCAAGAAGATCCCCGACATACCCGTCTCCACTCGAGAGGAAGCACGAGAGTCCCGCCCACATCCAGAGGAGCCTCGTTTCCGCCTCCTAGCTCGAGAGGAGGGATCCTTTCCCTGCGTGGTCGGGAAAGAATTCCCGGCGTTTCCGTCACATCTCAAGGGAGGTGCTCTCCACAGGAAAGGCGAGAGGAACTCCAGGGTGGTGCCACCATTCCCAGAGTCCCCCAGATGTCTCAGTCCATTCCAGGGAAACCTGTTTTCCCTGCACTGCCTCGACTTTCAATCCGAGGAACGACTCACACCACGGTGGCACGTGGGACAGCCCTGTGGGAAATCCTCATGAAAAAGCATCGTGGGAAAGCCTCCAGATAAAGCCACAGATCCCTGGATCCTCGAGAAGGGAAGCGTGACACTGCTGCTACAGCTCTGGAGGAAAGTGCACATGCATGCCCCCACTAGAGATGAGGACTGACTCACCTGGGAGACTCCAGAAGTACCCCAAGAACCATGTAAGCACTGGAGAGTTATTCTCAGGTTCCGGCACCGACTCCACACAAGGTATAAGGCGCCGGCATCGACGGGAGAGGAATTCCGAGATGCCCCCAAACAACTCGCATGGGGACTGGCCTTTCCTGAGGAAACCAGAGCGGGTCTCTGAGGTCCCAATCGTAAGTCGAGAGCACCTTCCGCAACTCGAGAAAATCCAGGAGGTTCTCCCATCCAGGCGAGATGAGGCCCATTTCCCCTGAGGCGCCTCGAGGCTAATCACACCGAACCTCTGGAACTTCCAAAGGATCCTTCAAACCCTTGCTGCAATTCAAGAAGATCCCCGACATACCCGTCTCCACTCGAGAGGAAGCACGAGAGTCCCGCCCACATCCAGAGGAGCTCCGTTTCCGCCTCCTAGCTCAAGAGGAGGGATCCTTTCACTGCGTGGTCCGGAAAGAATTCCCGGCGTTCCCGTTGTATCTCAAGAGGAGGCACTCTCCACAGGAAAGGGAAGAGGAACTCCAGGGTCGTGCCACCGTTCCCAGAGTCCCCTGGATGTCTCAGTCCATTCCAGGGAAACCTGTTTTCCCTGCACTGCCTCGACTTTCAATCCGAGGATCGACTCACACCACGGTGGCACGTGGGACAGCCCTGTGGGAAAGCCTCGTGTGAAAGCCTCGTGGGAAAGCCTCGAGGGAAAGCCAAAGATCCGTTGATCCACGCGAAGGGAAGCGTGACACTGCTGCTACAGCTCGGGAGGAAAGCGCACGTGCTACCGCCACTCGAGAGGAGGACTGTCTCCCCTGGCGAGACTCCAGAAGTCCCCAAGATCCATGTCAGCACTGGAGTGGAATCCTCAGGTTCCGGCACCGACTCCACAAAAAGGTCTTAGGCCCTGGCATCGACGGGAGAGGAATCCCGAGAGGCCCCCAAGCAACTATCATGGGGACTGGCCTTTCCTGAGGCCACCAGAGCGGGACCCTGAGGTTCCCGTCGTAAGTCGAGAGCATGTGCCGCAACTCGAGAAAATCCAGGAGGTTCTCACCT
>NW_017209266.1:0-3425 GCF_001704415.2 Capra hircus | reverse complement strand
CGCGAGCAACTCGCATGGGGACGGGCCTTTCCTGAGGGCACTAGAGCGGGTCCCTGAGGTCCCCGTCGTAAGCGAGAGCACCTGCGGCAACTCGAGAAAATCCAGGAGGTTATCCCCTCCAAGCGAGATGAGGCCCATTTCCGCTGAGGAGTCTCGAGGCTTATCACCCCTAATCTCTGGAACTTTCAAAGGGTCCTTCACACCCTTGCTGCAACTCAAGAAGTTCCCCGACATACCCCGTCTCCACTCGAGAGGAAGCTCGAGAGTCCGCCCTCATCCTTAGGAGCCCCTTTTCGCTTCCTAGCTCGAGAGAGGGATCCTTTCCCCTGCGTGGTCGGGAAAGAATTCCCGGCGTTCCCGTCGCATCTCAAGAGGAGGCGCTCTCCACAGGAAAGGCCAGAGGAACTCCAGGTCATGCCACCACTCCCAGAGTCCCCCAGATGTCTCAGTCCATTCCAGGGAAACCTGTTTCCCTGGACTGCCTTCGACTTAAAGCCGAGGATCGACTCACACAACGGTGGCACGTGGGACAGCCCTGCAGGAAAGCCTCGTTGGGAAGCCTCGTGGAAAGCCTCGAGGGAATGCCACAGATCCCTTGTTCCCGCGAAGGGAAGCGTGACACTGCTGCTACAGCTCGGAGGAAAGCGCACGTGCATGCCCCACTCGAGACGAGGACTGACTCCCCTGGGGAGATTCCAGAAGTACCCTAAGATCCATGTCAGCACTGGAGAGGAATCCTCAGGTTCCGGAACTGTATCCAGACAAGGTCTCAGGCCCCAGCATCGACTGGAGAGGAATCCCGAGAGGCCCCGGAGCAACTCGCATGGGGACTGGCCTTTCCTGAGGCCAGCAGAGCGGGTCCCTGAGGTCCCGTCGTAAGTCAAGAGCACCTGCAGCAAATCGAGAAAATCCAGGAGGTTCTCCCCTCCAGGCGAGATGAGGCCCATTTCCGCTGAGGCGTCTCGAGGCTATTCGCACTTAACCTCTGGAAGGTCCAAAGGGTCCTTCACACCCTTGCTGCAACTCAAGAAGTTCCCCGACATACCCGTCTCCACTCGAGAGGAAGCACTAGAGTCCCGCCACATCCAGAGGAGCCCCGTTTCCCCCTGCTAGCTCGAGAGAAGTGATCCTTTCCCTGAGTGGTCGGGAAAGAATTCCCGGCGTTCCCGTCGCATGCCAAGTGGATGCGCTCTCCACAAGAAAGGCGAGAGGAACTCCAGGGTCGTGTCACCATTCCCAGAGACCCCAGATGTCTCAGTCCATTCCAGGGATACTGTATTCCCTGCACTGCCTCGACTTTCAAGCCGAGGATCGACTCACACCACGGTGGCACGTGGGACAGCCCTGTGGGAAAGCCTCGTGGGAAAGCTCGCGAGGGAAATCCACAAATCCTTTGATCCACGCGAAGGGAAGCGTGACACTGCTGCTACAGCTCGGAGGAACGAGCACGTGCATGCCCCCACTCGAGACGAGGACTGACTCCCCTGGGGAGACTCCAGAAGTACCCCAAGATCCATGTCAGCACTGGAGAGGAATCCTCAGGTTCCGGCACCGACTCCACACAAGGTCTTAGGCCCGGCATCGACGGGAGAGGAATCCCGAGTGGCCCCGAGCAACTTGCATGGGGACTGGCCTTTCCTGAGGCCACCAGAGCGGGTCCCTGAGGTCCCGTCGTTAGTCGAGAGCACCTGCCGTCACTCGAGAAAATCCAGGAGGTTCTCCCCTCCAAGCGAGATGAGGCCCATTTCCGCTGAGGCGTCTCGAGAGTAATCACACCTAACCTCTTGAACTTCCAAAGGGTCCTTCACACCCTTGCTGCAACTCAAGAAGTTCCCCGACATTCCCGTCTCCACTCGAGATGAAGCACGAGAGTCTCGCCCACATCCAGAGGAGCCCCGTTTCCGCCTCCTAGCTCGAGAGGAGGGATCCTTTCCCTGCGTGGTCGGCAAAGAATTCCCGGCGTTCCCATCTCATCTCAAGAGGAGGCGCGCTCCTCAGGAAAGGCGAGAGGAACTCCAGGGTCGTGCCACCATTCCCAGAGTCCCCCAGATGTCTCAGTCCAATCCAGGGAAACCTGTTTTCCCTGCACTGCCTCGACATTCAAGCTGAGGATCGACTCACACCACGGAGGCAAGTGGGACAGCCCTGTGGAAAAGCCTCGCGGGATAGCCTAGTGGGAAAGCCTCGAGGGAAAGCCACAGATCCCTTGATCCACGCGAAGGGAAGCTTGACACTGCTTCTACAGCTCGGGAGGAAAGCGCACGTGCATGCCCCACTCGAGACGAGGACTGACTCCCTGGGGAGACTCCAGAAGTACCCCAAGATCCATGTCAGCACTGGAGAGGAATCCTCAGGTTCCGGCACCGACACCACACATGGTCTTGTGCCCCGTCATCGATGGAGAATATCCGGAGACACCCCCGAGCAACTCGCATGGGGACTGACTTTCCTGAGGCCACCAGACCGGGTCCCTGAGGTCCCCGTCATAACTCGAAAGCACCTGCCGAAACTCGAGAGAATCCAGGAGGTTCTCCGTCCAGGCGAGATGATGCCCATTTCCGTTGAGGCATCTCGAGGCTAATCACACCTAACCTCTGAACTTCCAGAGGGTCCTTCACACCCTTGCTGCACCTCAAGAAGTTCCCCGACATACTCGTCTTCTTCACTCGAGAGAAAGCACGAGAATCCCGTCCACATCCAGAGGAGCCCCTTTTCCGCCTCATAGCTCGAAAGGAGGGATCCTTTCCCTGCGTGGTCGGGACAGAATTCCCGGCGTTCCCGTCGCATCTCAAGAGGAGGCGCTCTCCACAGGAAAGGCAGAGGAACTCCAGGTCATGCCACCACTCCAGAGTCCCCAGATGTCTCAGTCCATTCCAGGGAAACCTGTTTCCCTGGACTGCCTCGACTTAAAGCCGAGGATCGACTCACACAACGGTGGCACGTGGGACAGCCCTGCAGGAAAGCCTCGTGGGAAAGCCTCGTGGGAAAGCCTCGAGGGAATGCCACAGATCCCTTGTTCCCGCGAAGGGAAGCGTGACACTGCTGCTACAGCTCGGGAGGAAAGCGCACGTGCATGCCCCCACTCGAGACGAGGACTGACTCCCCTGGGGAGATTCCAGAAGTACCCTAAGATCCATGTCAGCACTGGAGAGGAAATCCTCAGGTTCCGGAACTGTTCCAGACAAGGTCTCAGGCCCCAGCATCGACTGGAGAGGACCCGAGAGGCCCCGGAGCAACTCGCATGGGGACTGGCCTTTCCTGAGGCCAGCAGAGCGGGTCCCTGAGGTCCCGTCGTAAGTCAAGAGCACTGCAGCAAATCGAGAAAATCCAGGAGGTTCTCCCTTCCAGCGAGATGAGGCCCATTTCCGCTGAGGCGTCTCGAGCTATTCACACTTAACCTCTGGAAGGTCCAAAGGTCCTTCGAC
>NW_017209265.1:0-3426 GCF_001704415.2 Capra hircus | reverse complement strand
GCCTCTGGATTTTCTCCGAGGTGCGGCAGGTGCTCTCGGACTTACAATGGGGACCTCAGGACCCCGCTCTGGTGGCCTCAGGAAAGGCCAGTCCCCATGCGAGTAATTCGGGGGGCCTCTAGGGCCTCCTCTCCCGTCGGTGCGGGGCCTAAGACCTTGTGTAGAGTCGGTGCCGGAAACCTGAGCATTCCCTCCAGTGCTGACATGGAATTTTGGGGTACTTTTGGAGTCTCCCTTGGGAGTCAGTCCTCGTCTCGTTTGGGGGCATGCAGTGCGCTTTCCTGCCGAGATGGGGCAGCAGTGTCATGTTCCCGTCTGTGGATCAAGGAATCAGTGGCTTTTCTTCGAGTCTTTTCCCACAAGGCTTTCCACGAGGCTTTTCCACAGGGCTGTCCCACGTGCCACGTGGTGTGAGTCGATCCTCGGCTTGAATTCGAGGCAGTGCAGGGAATACAGGTTTCCCTGGAATGGACTGAGACCTCTGGGGGACTATCAGATTGGTGGCACACCCTGGAGTTCCGCTCGCCTTTCCTGTGGAGAGGGCCTCCTCTTGAGATGCGACGGGAACGCCGGGAATTCTTTCCCGAGAACACAGGGAAAGGATCCCTCCTCTCGAGCTAGGAGGCGGAAACGGGGTCCTCTAGATGTGGGCGGGAATCTCGTGCTTCCTCTCGAGTGGAGACGGGTATGTCAGGGAACTTCTTGAGTTGCAGCAAGGGTGTGAAGGACCCTTTGGAAGTTCCATAGGTTAGGTGTGATTAGCCTCGAGACGCCTCTGGGAAATGGGCCTCATCTCGCCTGGAGGGGAGTACTTCCTGAATTTTCTCGAGTTGTGGCAGGCACTCTCGACTTACGACGGGGACCTAAGGGACCCGCTCTGGTGGCCTCAGGAAAGGCCAGTCCACATGCGAGTTGATTGGGGGCCTCTCGGGATTCCTCTCTCGTCGAAGTCAGGGCCTAAGATCTTGTATGGAGTCCGTGCCGTAACCTGAGCATTCCTCTCCAGTGCAGACATGGATCCTGGGTACTTCTGGAGTCTCCCCAGGGTAGTCAGTCCTCGTCTCGAGCGGGGCATGCACGTGCGCTTTCCTCCCCGAGCTGTAGCACAAGTGTCACGCTTCCTTCGCGTGGATCAAGAGATCTGTGGCTTTCTCTTGAGGCTTTCACACGAGGCTTTCCACGAGGCTTTCTCACAGGGGCTGTCCCACGATGCACCCGTGGTGTGAGTCGATCCTCGGCTTGAAAGTCGAGGCAGTGCAGGGAAAACAGGTTTCCCTGGAATGGACTGAGACATCTGGGGGACTCTGGGAATGGTGTCACGACCCTGGAGTTCCTCTCGCCTTTCCTGTGGAGAGCGTCTCCTCTTGTGATGCGACGGGAACGCCGGGAATTCTTTCCCGAACACGCAGGGAAAGGATCCCTCCTCTCGAGCTAGGAGGCGGAAACGGGGCTCCTCTGGATGTGGGCAGAACTCTCCTGCTTCCTCTCGAGTGGAGACGGGTATGTCGGGAAACTTCTGAGTTGCATCAAGGGTGCGAAGGACCTTTTGGAAGCTCCAGAGGTTAGGTGTGATTAGCCTCGAGACGCCTCAGCGGAAATGGGCCTCTTCTCGCCTGGAGGGGAGAACCTCCTGGATTTTCTCGAGGTTCAGCAGGTGCTCTCGACTTACTACGGGGACCTCAGGGACCCGCTCTGGTGGCCTCAGGAAAGGCCAGTCCCCATGCTAGTTGCTCGGGGGCCTCTCGGGATTCCTCTCCCGTCTATGCCGGGGCATAAGATCTTGTGTGGAGTCGGTGCCGGAACCTTAGCATTCCTCTCCAGTGCTGACATGAATCTTGGGGTTCTTCTGTAGTCTCCCCAGTGGAGTCAGTCCTCGTCTCGAGTGGGGGCATGCACATGCGCTTTCCTCTCGAGCTGTAGCAGCAGTGTCACGCTTCCCTTCGCGTGGATCAAGGGATCTGTGGCTTTCCCTCGAGGCTTTCCAACGAGGCTTTTCCACAGGGCTGTCCCACGTGCCACCGTGGTGTGAGTCGATCTTCGCTTGAAAGTCGAGGCAGTGCAGGGAAAGCAGGTTTCCCTGGAATGGACTGAGACATCCTGGGGACTCTGGGAATGTGGAACGACCCTGGAGTTCCTTTCGCCTTTCCTGTGGAGAGCGCCTCCTCTTGAGATGCGACGGAAACGCCAGGAATTGTTTCCCGACCACGCAGGGAAAGGATCCCTCCTCTCGAGCTAGGAGGCGGAAACGGGCTCCTCTGGATGTGGGCGGGACTCTCGTGCTTCCTCTCGAGTGTAGACGGGTATGTCGGGGATCTTCTTGAGTTGCAGCAAGGGTGTGAAGTCGCTTTGGGAGCTCCAGAGGTTAGGTGTGATTAGCCTCGAGATGCCTCATCGGAAATGGGCCTCATCTCGCCTGGAGGGGAGAACCTCCTGGATGTTCTCGAGTTGGGGCAGGTGCTCTCGACCTACGACGGGGACCTCAGGGACCCGCTCTGGTGGCGTCTGGAAAGGCCAGTCCCCAAGCGAGTTGTTCGGGGCCCTCTCTGGATTCCTCTCCCGTCGATGCCGGGGCCTAAGATCTTGTGTGGAGCCGGTGCGGAACCTGAGTATTCCTCTCAGTGCTGACGTGGATCTGGGGGGACTTCTGGAGTCTCCCCAGTAGAGTCAGTCCTCCTCTCCAGTTGGGGCATGCACGTGCGCTTTCCTTCCGAGCTGTAGCAGCAGTGTCATGCTTCCCTTCGCGTGGATCAAGGGATCTGTGGCTTTCCTCGAGGCTTTCCACGAGGCTTTCCCACGAGGCTTTCTGCCGGGGTCCAGCCCCGGTGGATCCAGGGAATTCGAAGGGTGGACGGCGTTGGCGTGGAAAGACTTGTTTGTTTATTAATGTAAGATTAGATTAAGAAACTATAGTGTAATAAGAAGATTAAGTGGACGAAGAGGGCTGAATAGCTTGGTTTACGCGGAAGGCCAATAAAATTCCAGACAAGGAATTTGCACCATCTACGTTGGGCCACCGGCGCCCGCTTGAATATCTAAGGGTGCTTCGCCTTAAGCTCCTTTGGTGCGGGTCTTAACAGCCGGGGCAAGTAAGTAGACTGGCGAGCCTCCGCGCCCCAGATGGAGATTCAGCCTGAAGTTAAAGTAAAGAGCAGAGAGAGGGAAGGGGAGAGAAGAGGAGAGAGAGAGACATGGGGGAGCCAGAGTCCCAAGAAACCAGGCCGAGAGACTAGTTCGAGAAACTGATCCGATCCTTTTATTGTTCAGAAGGCCTTTTATACTTTTGATAAAACATGGAGATCAATGGGTAACACAGAATTATGTAGCGTTCGCAGCCCAGACTCTTTCTATACATCATTTTGTATACAAAAGGTCAGGTGATTTACATTATCTTCTGGCCAGAAGCTTGTTAACACTTTTTAGCTCTCT
>NW_017209264.1:0-3428 GCF_001704415.2 Capra hircus | reverse complement strand
TTCCTTGCCTCAGCTCCAATCCTGCCTTGCCTTTGCACATAGGTGCAGGCGTCGTTTGGGGAGGGCTTAGGGGGTGGTGGGTTGCACACTGCCAAGGGCTTCAGCAGTGAGAGCTCCTCAGAGGGAAGGGAAGGGCAACTGCAGGGCTCCTCCAGCGGTTTCTAGCCGCCTAGAATCAGCGGCCGCACCGAGAGCACCAGGCTCCCAGGGCCCCTGCTGGGTTTTCAGCCCCGCACACACGGAGGCTGATTCCTTGGGTGCCAGAAAGTGTAGGACAGACGTAGGTTCCTAGCACTCTCCTCCCCAGCAGAGACATGTGCAGGTGTTTGGGGCCTGATCCTGCGTGTCTGGGTTCCTGCCCACAGCCCCAACTCAGGGAAGCAGCCCCTGAGGCAAGACCTGCTGGAGGAGCCCTGCGCCCCCCGCCTGATAGGCGAGTGCAGCAGCCAGGGAAGCGAGCCTCCTCGGGGAAGAGGAGGCAGCAAGTCCCCGTCAAGCTGAAATCTGCTTCCACGAAGCTAAGTGCGACTCCAGTACGGCAGATCTCTAGCTCTGTTCAGAGGCCCGATCTGGCAGAGTTCCTGCGCAAGATGCTCTGCCATAGGCGAGCCTTGCGCAGACTTGCCTTGCTTTAAGGCTCCTCCCCAGGAAGGAGCAGGCTGTGTGAGGCTCGGAAACTCCACTGGCGCCTTCCTTGGCTTCAGCTCTACCCTGCTTGCCTTTGCACTTAGGTCCCAAGCGTCCTTGAGGAGGGCTTAGGGGCTGGTGGGTTGCACACTGCCAAGGGCTCCAGCAGTGAAAGCTCTGTCAGAGGGAAGCGAAGGGCAACAGCAGGGCTCCTTCAGCGGTTCGCTTGGCCGCCCAGACAAAGCTCCGCACGGGAGAGCACCAGGTTCCAAGGGCCCCTGGCATGGGTTTTGCATCCCCACACTCCCAGAGGCCTGACTCCGTGGGTGCCTAGAAAGTGTGTGAGAGACGTAGGTTCCCTAGCACTCTCCTCCCCAGCAGAGACATGTGCAGGTGGTTGGGGCTTATCCTGCGTGTCTGGGTTCCCGCCCACAGCCCCAACTCAGGGGAAAGCAGCCCCTGAGGCAAGACCTGCTGGAGGAGCCCTGCGCGCCCGGCCTGATAGGCGAGAGCACAGCCAGCAGTGGAAGCGAGCCTCCTCGGGGAGAAGAGGAGGCAGCCCAGCCCCAGTCAAGTTGAAAGCCCTGCTTGCACGGAGCTAAGTGGGCCTCCAGTACGGCAGAGCTCTAGCTCTGCTCAGAGCCCCGATCTGGCAGAGTTCCTGGCGCGAGGCTGCTCTGCCGGGGGCTAGCCTTGCCCAGACTTGCCTTGCTTTTAGGCTGCCTCTCCAGGAAGGAGCAGGTCAGCAGGAGCCTGGGAGTCGGCCACTGGCGCCTTTCCTTGCCTCAGCTCCAATCCTGCCTTGCCTTTGCACTTAGGTGCCAGTCGCTCCTTAGGAGAGGCTTAGGGGCTGGTGGGTTGCACACTGCCAAGGGCTTCAGCAGTGAGAGCTCTGTCAGAGGGAAGGGAAGGGCAACTGCAGGGCTCCTCCAGCGGTTTCTAGGCCGCCTAGAATCAGCGCCGCACCGAGAGCACCAGGCTCCCAGGGCCCCTGGCTGGGGTTTTCAGCCCCGCACACACGGAGGCTGATTCCTTGGGTGCCCAGAAAGTGTATGACAGACGTAGGTTCCCTAGCACTCTCCTCCCCAGCAGAGACATGTGCAGGTGTTTGGGGCCTGATCCTGCGTGTCTGGGTTCCTGCCCACAGCCCCAACTCAGGGGAAGCAGCCCCTGAGGCAAGACCTGCTGGAGGAGCCCTGCGCCCCCGCCTGATAGGCGAGTGCACAGCCAGCAGGGAAGCGAGCCTCCTCGGGGGAAGAGGAGGCAGCAAGTCCCCGTCAAGCTGAAATCCCTGCTTACACGAAGCTAAGTGCGACTCCAGTACGGCAGATCTCTAGCTCTGTTCAGAGGCCCGATCTGGCAGAGTTCCTGGCACCAAGATGCTCTGCCATAGGCGAGCCTTGCGCAGACTTGCCTTGCTTTAAGGGCTCCCTCCCCAGGAAGGAGCAGGCTGTGTGAGGCTCGGAAACGCCACTGGCGCCTTCCTGGCTTCAGCTCTACCCCTGCCTTGCCTTTGCACTTAGGTCCCAAGCGTCCTTGAGGAGGGCTTAGGGGCTGGTGGGTTGCACACTGCCAAGGGCTCCAGCAGTGAAAGCTCTGTCAGAGGGAAGCGAAGGGCAACAGCAGGGCTCCTTCAGCGGTTCCTTGGCCGCCCAGACAAAGCTCCGCACGGAGAGCACCAGGTTCCAAGGGCCCCTGGCTGGGTTTTGCATCCCCACACTCCCAGAGGCTGACTCCGTGGGTGCCTAGAAAGTGTGTGAGAGACGTAGGTTCCCTAGCACTCTCCTCCCCAGCAGAGACATGTGCAGGTGGTTGGGGCCTTATCCTGCGTGTCTGGGTTCCCGCCCACAGCCTCAACTCAGGGGAAGCAGCCCCTGAGGCAAGACCTGCTGGAGGAGCCCTGCGCGCCCGCCTGATAGGCGAGAGCACAGCCAGCAGTGTAGCGAGCCTCCTCGGGAGAAGAGGAGGCAGCCGAGCCCAGTCAAGAGGAAAGCCCTGCTTGCACGGAGCTAAGTGGGCCTCCAGTACGGCAGAGCTCTAGCTCTGCTCAGAGCCCCGATCTGGCAGAGTTTCTGGCGGCGAGGCTGCTCGGCCGGGGGCTCGCCTTGCCCAGACTTGCCTTGCTTTTAGGCTCCCTCCCCAGGAAGGAGCTGTCTGAGCGAGCCTGGGAGACGCCACTGGTGCCTTCCTTGCCTCAGCTCCAATCCTGCCTTGCCTTTGCACATAGGTGCCAGGCGTCGGTTGGGGAGGGCTTAGGGGGTGGTGGGTTGCACACTGCCAAGGGCTTCAGCAGTGAGAGCTCTGTCAGAGGGAAGGGAAGGGCAACTGCAGGGCTCCTCCAGCGGTTTCTAGGCCGCCTAGAATCAGCGCCGCACCGAGAGCACCAGGCTCCCAGGGCCCCTGGCTGGGTTTCAGCCCCGCAACACACGGAGGCTGATTCCTTGGTGCCCAGAAAGTGTATGACAGACGTAGGTTCCCTAGCACCCTCCTCCCAGCAGAGACATGTGCAGGTGTTTGGGGCCTGATCCTGCGTGTCTGGGTTCCTGCCCACAGCCGCAACTCAGGGGAAGCAGCCCCTGAGGCAAGACCTGCTGGAGGAGCCCTGCGCCCCGCCTGATAGGCGAGTGCACAGCCAGCAGGGAAGCGAGCCTCCTCGGGGAAGAGGAGGCAGCCCAGCCCCGTCAAGTTGAAAAGCCCTGCTTGCACGGAGCTAAGTGGCGCCTCAGTACGGCAGAGCTCTAGCTCTGGCTCAGAGCCCCCGATCTGGCAGAGTTTCCTGGCGCGAGGCTGCTCTGCCGGGG
>NW_017209263.1:0-3429 GCF_001704415.2 Capra hircus | reverse complement strand
GGGCCGGCACACCCGGGCGGCACGCAAGAAGGGCCCGACAGACCGGCGCCACGCGAGAGGAAGCACGAGAGGCCCGCCCACAGCCAGAGGAGCCCCGGGGGCCGCCGAGGGCGGAGGAGGAGCCGGGCCCGGCGGGGGCGGGAAAGAAGGCCCGGGGCCGGCGCAGCGCAAGAGAGGCGCGCGCCACAGGAAAGGCGAGAGGAACGCCAGCGGGGGGCCACCAGGCCAGAGGCCCCGGGCGCAGGCCGGCCAGGCACGGCGGCGACGGGCAAGCCGAGGAGCGACGCACACCACGGGGCACGGGGACAGCCCGGGGGAAAGCCGCCGGGGAAAGCCGCGGGGGAAAGCCGCGAGGGAAGCCCGGAGCCGGGAGCCACGCGAAGGAAGCGGGACACGGCGGCGACAGCGCGGAGGAAAGCGCACGGGCAGGCCCCCACGCGAGACGAGGACGGACGCCCCGGGGGAGACGCCAGAAGGACCCCAAGAGCCAGGGCAGCACGGGAGAGGAAGCCGCAGGGCGGCACCGACGCCACACAAGGCGGAGGCCCGGCAGCGACGGAGAGGAAAGCCCGAGAGGCCCCGAGCAACGCGCAGGGGGACGGGCCGGGCCGGAGGCCACCAGAGCGGGCCCGGAGGGCCCGGGGGAAGGCGAGAGCACCGGCCGAACGCGAGAAAAGCCAGGAGGGGCGCCCCGCCAGGCGAGAGGAGGCCCAGGGCCGCGGAGGCGGCGCGAGGCGAAGCACACCGAACCGCGGGAACGGCCAAAGGGGCCGGCACACCCGGGCGGCAACGCAAGAAGGGCCCGACAGACCCGGCGCACGCGAGAGGAAGCACGAGAGGCCGCCCACAGCCAGAGGAGCCCCGGGGCCGCCGCCGAGCGCGAGAGGAGGGAGCCGGGCCCGGCGGGGGGGGAAAGAAGGCCCGGCCCGGCGCAGCGCAAGAGGAGGCGCGCGCCACAGGAAAGGCGAGAGGAACGCCAGGGCGGGCCACCAGGCCAGAGGCCCCCAGAGGGCGCAGGCCAGGCCAGGAAACCGGGGGCCCGGCACGGCCGCGACGGGCAAGCGAGGAGCGACGCACACCACGGGGCACGGGGGACAGCCCGGGGGAAAGCCGCGGGGGAAAGCCGGGGAAAGCCGCGAGGGAAAGCCAGAGCCCGGGAGCCACGCGAAGGGAAGCGGGACACGGCGGCGACAGCGCGGAGGAAAGCGCACGGGCAGGCCCCACGCGAGACGAGGACGGACGCCCCGGGGAGACGCCAGAAGGACCCAAGAGCCAGGGCAGCACGGGAGAGGAAGCCGCAGGGGCCGGCACCGACGCCACACAAGGGCGGAGGGCCCGGCAGCGACGGGAGAGGAAGCCCGAGAGGCCCCCGCAGCAACGCGCAGGGGGACGGCCGGGCCGGAGGCCACCAGAGCGGGGCCCGGAGGGCCCCGGCGGAAGGCGAGAGCACCGGCCGCAACGCGAGAAAGCAGGAGGGGCGCCCGCCAGGCGAGAGGAGGCCCAGGGCGCGGAGGCGGCGCGAGGCGAAGCACACCGAACCGCGGGAACGGCCAAAGGGGCGGCACACCCTGGGCGGCAACGCAAGAAGGGCCCCGACAGACCGGCGAGCAGCGAGAGGAAGCACGAGAGGGCCCGCCCACAGCCAGAGTGACCCCGGGGCCGCCGCCGAGCGCGAGAGGAGGGAGCCGGGCCCGGCGGGGCGGGAAAGAAGGCCCGGCGGGCCGGCGCAGCGCAAGAGGAGGCGCGCGCCACAGGAAAGGCGAGAGGAACGCCAGGGGCGGGCCACCAGGCCCAGAGGCCCCCAGAGGGCGCAGGCCAGGCCAGGAAACCGGGGGCCCGGCACGGCCGCGACGGGCAACGAGGAGCGACGCACACCACGGGGGCACGGGGGACAGCCCGGGGGAAAGCCGCGGGGAAAGCCGAGGGGAAAGCAAAGCCACAGAGGAGCCACGCGAAGGAAGCGGGACACGGCGGCGACAGCGCGGAGGAAAGCGCACGGGCAGGCCCCCACGCGAGACGAGGACGGACGCCCCGGGGGAGACGCCAGAAGGACCCAAGAGCCGGGCAGCACGGGAGAGGAAGCCGCAGGGCCGGCACGACGCCACACAAGGCGGAGGCCCGCAGGGACGGGAGGAAGCCGAGAGGCCCGAGCAACGCGCAGGGGGGGACGGGCCGGGCCGGAGGCCACCAGAGCGGGGCCCGGAGGGCCCCGGCGGAAGGCGAGAGCACCGGCCGCAACGCGAGAAAAGCCAGGAGGGCGCCCCGCCAGGCGAGAGGAGGCCCAGGGCCGCGGAGGCGGCGCGAGGCGAAGCACACCGAACCGCGGGAACGGCCAAAGGGCCGGCACACCCGGGCGGCAACGCAAGAAGGGCCCCGACAGACCCGGCGCCACGCGAGAGGAAGCACGAGAGGCCCGCCCACAGCCAGAGGAGCCCCGGGGCCGCCGCGAGCGCGAGAGGAGGAGCCGGGCCCGGCGGGGGCGGAAAAGAAGGCCCGGCGGCCGGCGGCGCAGCGCAAGAGAGCGCGCGCCACAGAAAGGCGAGAGGAACGCCAGGGGCGGGCCACCAGGGCCAGAGGCCCCCAGAGGGCGCAGGCCAGGCCAGGGAAACCGGGGGCCCGGCACGGCCGCGACGGGCAAGCGAGGAGCGACGCACACCAGGGGGCACGGGGGACAGCCCGGGGGAAAGCCGCGGGGGAAAGCCGCGAGGGAAAGCCACGGGCCCGGAGCCACGCGAAGGGAAGCGGGACACGGCGGCGACAGCGCGGGAGGAAGCGCACGGGCAGGGCCCCACGCGAGACGAGGACGGACGCCCCGGGGGAGACGCCAGAAGGACCCCAAGAGCCAGGGCAGCACGGGAGAGGAAGCCGCAGGGGCGGGCACCGACGCCACACAAGGGCGGAGGCCCGGGCAGCGACGGAGAGGAAGCCCGAGAGGCCCCGAGCAACGCGCAAGGGGACGGGCCGGGCCGGAGGCCACCAGAGCGGGGCCCGGAGGGCCCCGGCGGAAGGCGAGAGCACCGGCCGCCAACGCGAGAAAAGCCAGGAGGGGCGCCCCGCCAGCGAAGAGGAGGCCCAGGGCCGCGGAGGCGGGCGCGAGGCGAAGCACACCGAACCGCGGGAACGGCCAAAAGGGCCGGCACACCCGGGCGGCAACGCAAGAAGGGCCCCGACAGACCCGGCGCCACGCGAGAGGAAGCACGAGGCCCGCCACAGCCAGAGGAGCCCCGGGGCCGCCGCCGAGCGCGAGAGGAGGAGCCGGGCCGGCGGGGGCGGAAAGAAGGCCCGGCGGCCCGCGCAGCGCAAGAGGAGGCGCGCGCCACAGGAAAGGCGAGAGGAACGCCAGGGGCGGGCCACCAGGCCAGAGGCCCCCAGAGGGCGCAGGCCAGGCAGGAAACCGGGGGCGGCCCGGCACGGCCGACGGCAAGCCGA
>NW_017209262.1:0-3430 GCF_001704415.2 Capra hircus | reverse complement strand
AGGCCCATTTCCGCTGAGGCGTCTGGAGGCTAATCACATCTAACATCTGGAACTTCCAAAGGGTCCTTCACACCCTTGCTGCAACTCAAGAAGTTCCCCGACATACCCGTCTCCACTCAGAAGAAGCAGGAGAGTCCCGCCCACATCCAGAGGAGCCCCGTTTCCGCCTCCTAGCTCGAGAGGAGGATCCTTCAGTGCGTGCTCGGGAAAGGATTCCCGGCGTTCCCTTCGCATCTCAAGAGGAGGCGCTCTCCACAGGGAAAGGCAAAGAGGAACTCCAGGGTCGTGCCACATTCCAGTGTCCCCCAGATGTCTCAGTCCATTCCAGGGTAACCTGTTTTCCCTGCAGCAGGTCGACTTTCAAGCCGAGGATCGACTCACACCACGGTGGCACGTGGGACAGCCCTGTGGAAAGCCTCGTGGGAAAGCCTCGAGGGAAAGACCCTGATCCCTTGATCCACGCGAAGAGAAGGGTGACACTGCTGCTACAGCTCTGCAGGAAAGACCATTTGCATGCCCCCACTCGAGACGAGGACTGACTCCACTGGGGAGACTCCAGAAGTACCCCAAGCTCCTGTCAGCACTGTAGAGAAATCCTCAGGTTCCGGCACCCACTCCAAAAAAGATCTTAGGCCCCGGCATCGGACGGTAGAGGAATCCGAGAGCCCCCAAGCAACTCGCATGGGGATTGGCCTTTCCTGAGGCCACCAGAGCGGGTCCCTGAGGTCCCCATCTTAAGTCGGAGAACACCTGCCCCAACTCGAGAAAATCCAGGAGGTTCTCCCCTCCAGGCAAGATGAGGCCCATTTCCGCTGAGGTGTCTCGAGGCTAATCACATCTAACATCTGGAACTTCCAAAGGGTCCTTCACACCCTTGCTGCAACTCAAGAAGTTCCCCGACATACCCGTCTCCACTTGAGAGGAAGCACGTGAGTTCTGCCCACATCCAGAGGAGCCCCGGTTCCGCCTCCTAGCTCGAGAGGCGGGATCCTTTCCCTGCGTGGTCATGAAAGAATTTCCGGCGTTCCCCGTCGCATCTCAAGAGGAGGGGGCTCTCCACAGGTAAGGCGAGGAGGAATTCCAGGTCGTGCCACCATCCCCAGAGTCCCCCAGATGTCTCAGTCCATTCAATGGAAACCTGTTTTCCCTGCATTGCCTCCACTTTCAAGCCGAGAATCGACTCACACCGCGGAGGCATGTGGGACAGCCCTGTGGGAAAGCCTCGTGGGAAAGCCTCGAGGGAAAGGCCTCGAGGGAAAGCCACAGATCCCTTGATCCACGCGAAGGGAAGCGTGACACCGCTGCTACAGCTCTGGAGGAAAGCACACGTGAATGTCCCCACTCGAGACGAGGACTGACTCCCCTGGGGAGACTCCAGAAGTACCCCAAGTTCCATGTCAACACTGGGAGAGGAATCCTCAGGTTCCGGCACCGACTCCACACAAGGTCTTAGGCAGCGGCATCCACGAGAGAGGAATCTCGAGAGGCCCCCGAGCAACTCGCATGGGGACTGGCCTTTCCTGAGGCCACCAGAGCGGGTCCCTGAGGTCCCCATCATAAGTCGAGAGCACCTGCCGCAACTCGAGAAAATCCAGGAGGTTCTCCCCTCCAGGCGAGATGAGGCCCGTTTCCGCTGAGGCGTCTCGAGGCTAATCACACCTAACCTCTGAAACTTCCAAAGGGTGCTTCACATCCTAGCTGCAACTCAAGAAGTTCCCCGACATACCCGTCTCCACTCAAGAAGAAGCACGAGAGTCCCGACCACATCCAGAGGAGCCCCGTTTCCGCCTCCTAGCTCGAGAGGAGGGATCCCTTCAGTGTGTGCTCGGGAAAGAATTCCCGGCGTTCCCTTCGCATCTCAAGAGGAGGCGCTCTCCACAGGAAAGGCAAGAGGAACTCCATGGTCGTGCCACATTCCCAGAGTCCCCGAGATGTCTCAGTCCATTCCAGGGTAACCTGTTTTCCCTGCACTAGGTCGACTTTCAAGCCGAGGATCGACTCACACCACGGTGGCACGTGGGACAGCCCTGTGGCAAAGCCTCGTGGGAAAGCCTCGTGGGAAAGCCTCGCGGGAAAGCCCACAGATCCCTTGATCCACGCGAAGGGAAGCGCGACGCTGGTGCTACAGCTCGGAAGGAAAGCGCACGTGCATGCCCCCATTCGAGACGAGGACTGACTCCCCTGGGGAGACTCCAGAAATACCCCAAGTTCCATGTCAACACTGGAGAGGAATCCTCAGGTTCCGGCACCGACTCCACACAAGGTCTTAGTCAGCGGCATCCACGAGAGAGGAATCCCGAGAGGCCCCGAGCACTCGCATGGGGACTGGCCTTTCCTGAGGCCACAAGAGCGGGTCCCTGAGGTCCCGGTCGTAAGTCGAGAGCACCTGCCGCAACTCGAGAAAATCCAGGAGGTTCTCCCCTCCAGGCGAGATGAGGCCCATTTGCCCTGAGGCTTCTCGAGGCTAATCATACCTAACCTCTGGAAATTTCAAAAGGGTCCTTCACACCATTGCTGCAACTCAAGAAGTTCCCCGACATACTCGTCTCCACTCGAGAGGAAGCACGAGAGTCCCGCCCACATCCAGAGGAGCCCGTTTCCGCCTCCTAGCTCGAGAGGAGGGATCCTTTCCCTGCGTGGTCGGGAAAGAATTCCCAGTGTTCCCGTCGCATCTCAAGAGGAGGCGCTCTCCACAGGAAAAGCGAGAGGAACTCCAGGGTCGTGCCACCATTCCCAGAGTCCCCCAGATGTTCAGTCCATTTCAGCGAAAGCTGTTTTCCCTGCACTGCCTCGACTTTCAAGCCGTGGATCGACTCAGCACCACGTTGGCTCGTGGACCGCCCCTGTGGGAAAGCCTCGTGGAAAGGAAAGCCTCGAGGGAAAGCCACAGATCCCTTGATCCAAGCGAAGGAAGCATGACACTGCTGCTACAGCTCGGGAGAAAGCGCACGTGCATGCCCCCACTCGAGACGAGGACTGACTCCCCTGGGGAGACTCCAGAAGTACCCCGAGGTCCATGTCAGCACTGGAGAGTAATCCTCAGGTTACGGCACCGACTCCACACAAGATCTTAGGCGCCTGCATCTACGGGAGGGAATCCCGAGAGGCCCCTGAGCAACTCGCATGGTACTGGCCTTTTTGAGGCAACCAGAGCGGGTCCCTGAGGTCCCCGTCATAAGTCGAGAGCACCTACCGCAACTCGAGAAAATCCAGGAGGTTCTCCCCTCCAGGCGAGATGAGGCCCATTTCCCCTGAGGTGTCTCGAGGCTAATCACATCTGACATCTGGAACTTCCAAAGGGTCCTTCACACCCTTGCTGAACTCAAGAAGTTCCCCGACATACCCGTCTCCACTCGAGAGGAAGCACGAGAGTCCGCCCACATCCAGAGGAGCCCGTTTCCGCCTCCTAGCTCGTGAGGAGGGATCCTTT
>NW_017209261.1:0-3430 GCF_001704415.2 Capra hircus | reverse complement strand
CCCAGGCATCAACGGGAGAGGAATCCGAGAGGCCCCCGAGCAACTCCCATGGGGACTGGCCTTTCCTGAGGCCACCACAGTGGGTCCCTGAGGTCCCCCGTCGTAAGTCGGAGAGCACCTGCCGCAACTCGAGAAAATCCAGGAGGTTGTCCCTCCAGGCGAGATGAGGCCCATTTTCCGCTGAGGAGTCTTGAGGCTAATCACACCTAACCTCTGGAACTTCCAAAGGGTCCTTCACACCCTTGCTGCTACTCAAGAACTTCCCCGAAATACCCGTCTCCACTCGAGAGGAAGCACTAGAGTCCCGCCCACATCCAGAGGAGCTCCGTTTTCTGCCTCCTAGCTCGAGAGGAAGGATCCTTTCCCTGCGTGGTCGGGAAAGAATTCCCGGCGTTTCCATCGCATCTCAAGAGAAGGCGCTCTCCACAGGAAAGCGAGAGGAACTCCAGGGTCGTGCCACCATTCCCAGAGTCCCACAGATGTCTCAGTCCGTTCCAGGGAAAGTTGTTTTCCCTGCACTGCCTCGACTTTCAAGCCGAGCATCGACTCACACAACGGTGGCACATAGGACAGCCCTGTGTAAAAGCCTCGTGGGAAAGCTTCGTGGGAAATCCTTGGAGGGAAAGCCGCAGATCCCTTGATCCACGCAAAAGGAAGTGCGACACTGCTGCTCCAGCTCGGGAGGAAAGCGCACGTGCAAGCCCCCACTCCAGACGAGGACTGACTTCCCTGGGGAGACTCCTGAAATACCCCAATATCCATGTCAGCACTGGAGAGGAATCCTCAGGTTCTGGCACTGACTCCACACAAGGTCTTAGGCCCTAGCATCGACGGGAAAGGAAATACCGAGAGGCCCAAGAGCAACTCGCATGGGAGTGGCCTTTCCTGAGGCCACCAGAGCGGGCCCCTGAGGTCCCCGTCGTAAGTCGAGAGCACCTGCCGCAACTCGAGAAAATCCAGGAGGTTCTCCCCTCCAGGCGAGATGAGGCCCATTTCCGCTGAGGCGTCTCGCAGGCTAATCACATCTAATCATCTGGAACATCCCAAAGGGTCTCTCACACCCTTACTGCAACTCAAGAAGTTCCCCGACATACCCGATCTCCACTCGAGAGGAAGCACGAGAGTCCGCCCACATCCAGAGGAGCCCGTTTCCGCCTCCTAGCTCGAGAGGAGGATCCTTTCCCTGCGTGGTCGTGAAAGAATTGCCCGGGGTTCCCATCGCATCTCAAGAGGAGGCGCTCTCCCACAGGAAAGGCGAGAAGAACTCCAGGGTCGTGCCACCATTTCCCAGAGTCGCCCAGATGTCTCAGTCCATTCCAGGGAAACCTGTTTTCCCTGCACGGCCTCAACTTTCAAGCCGAGGATCGACTCACACCACGGTGGCACGTGGGACAGCCCTGTAGGAAAGCCCTCGTGGGAAAGCCTAGAGGGAAAGCCCCTGATCCCTTGATCCACGCAAAGGGAAGTGTGACACTGCTGCTTACAGCTCGGAGAGGGAAAGCGCACGTGCATGCCCCCACTCGAGCCGAGGAGCTGACGTCCCCTGGGGAGACTCCAGAAGTACCCACAAGATCCATGTCTGCACTGGAGAGGAGAATCCTCAGGTTCCGGCCACTGAACTCCACACAAGGTCTTAGCCCCGGGCATTGAAGGGAGAGGAATCCCGAGAGTCTCCGAGCAACTCGCATGGGGACTGGCCTTTCTGAGGCCACCAGAGCGGGTCCCTGAGGCCCCCGTCGAAGTCAAGAGCACCTGACGCAAACTCCGAGAAAATCCAGGAGGATCTCCCTTCCAGGCGAGAATGAGGCCCATTTCCGCTGAGGCTTCTCGAGGCTATTCACACCTAACCTCTGGAATTCCAAAGGTCCTTCACACCCTTGCTCACCTCAAGAAGTTCCCCGACACACCAGTCTCCACTCGAGAGGAAGCACGAAGTCCCGCCCACATCCAGAGGAGCCCCGTTTCTGCCTCATAGCTCGAGAGGAGGGATCGTTTCTCTGCGAGTTCGGGAAAGAATTCCCGGCGTTCCCGTCGCAATTCAAGAGGAGGCGCTCTCCACAGGAAAGGCGAGAGGAACTCCAGGTCGTGCCACCATTCCCAGAGTCCCCCAGATGTCTCCGACTATTCCAGGGAAACCTGTTTTCCCTGCACTGCCTCGACTTTCAAGCCGAGGATCGACTCACACCACGGTGGCACGTGGGACAGCCCTGTGGGAAAGCTTCGTGGGAAAGCCTCGTGGGAAAGCCTCGTGGGAAAGCAACAGATCCCTTGATCCACGCAAAGGGAAGGGTGACACTGCTGATACAGCTCGAGAGGAAACTCACGTCCATGCCCGACTCGAGACGAGGACTGACTCCCCTGGGGAGACTCCAGAAGTACCCCAAGATCCATGTCAGCACTGGAGAGGAATCCTCAGAATCCGGCACCGAATCCACACAACATCTTAGCCCCGGCATCGACGGGAGAGAAATCCTGAGAGGCCCCCGAGCAACTCGCATGGGGACTGGCCTTTCCTGAGGCCACCAGAGCGGGTCCCTGAAGTCCCCGTCGTAAGCGGAGAGCACCTGCCGCAAGTCGAGAAAATCCAGGAGGTTCCCTTTCCAGTCGAGATGAGGCCCGTTTCCGCTGAGGCGTCTCGAGACTAATCACATCTAACCTCTGGAACTTCCAAGGGTCCTTCACACCTTACTGCAACTCAAGACGTTCCCCGACATAACCCGTCTCCACCTGAGAGGAAGCACGAGAGTCCTGCCACATCCAGAGGAGCCCCGTTTCCGCCTCTTGCTCTAGAGGAGGGATCCCTTCCCTGCGTGGCGGGAAAGAATTTCCGGTGTTCCCGTCGCACATCAAGAGCAGTCGGTCTCCACACGAAAGGCGAGAGAACTCCAGGGTCGTGCCACCATTCCCAGAGTCCCCCAGATTTCTCAGTCATTCCAGGGAAATCTGTTTTCCCTGCATGGCCTCGTCTTTCAAGCCGAGGATCGAATCACACCAAGGTGGCACGTGGAAAGCCCTGTGGGAAAGCCTCCTGCGAAAGCCTCGTGGAAAGCCTCAAGGGAAAGCCCTGATCCCTTGATCCACGCGAAGGGAAGCGTGACACTGCTGCTACAGCTCGGGAGGAAGGCGCACGTGCATGCCCCCACTCGAGACGAGGACTGACTCCCCTTTAGACCAGAAGTACCCCAAGATCCATGTCAGCACTGGAGAGGAATCTCAGGTTCCGGCACCGACTCCACACACAAGGTCTTAGGCCCCGCATGGACGGGAGAGGAATCCGAGAGGCCCCGAGCAACTCGCATGGGACTGGCCTTTCCTGTGGCCACCAGAGAGGGTCCCTGAGGTCCCCGTCGTAAGTCGAGAGGCACGTGCCGCAAATGGAGAAAATCCAGGAGGTTCTCCCCCAGGCGAGATGAGGCCCATTTCCGCTGAG
>NW_017209260.1:0-3430 GCF_001704415.2 Capra hircus | reverse complement strand
GTGTGAAGGACCCTTTTGGAAGTTCCAGAGGTTAGGTGTAATTAGCCTCGAGACGCCTCAGTGGAAATGGGCCTCATCTCGCCTGGAGGGGGAGAACCCCCTGGATTTTCTCGAGTTTGCGGCAGGTGCTCTCGACTTACGACGCGGGGACCTCAGGGACCGTTCTGCTGGCCTCAGGAAAGGCCAGTCCCCATGTGAGTAGCTCAGGGGCCTCTCGGGATTCCTCTCCCTTGATGTCGGAGACTAAGGTCTTGTGTGGAGTCGGTGCTGTAACCTGAGGATTCCTCTCCAGTGCTGACATAGATCTTGGGTACTTCTGGAGTCTCCCCAGGGCAGTCAGTCCTCTACTCGAGTGGGGGCATGCACGTGCGCTTTCCTCCCGAGCTGTAGCAGCAGTGTCACGCTTCCTTCGCGGATCAACGGATCTGTGGCTTTCCCTCGACGCTTTCCCAGAGGCTTTTCCACGAGGCTTTCCACAGGGCTGTCCCACGTGCCACCGTGGTGTGAGTCGATCCTCGGCTTGAAAGTCGACGCAATGCAGGGAAAACAGGTTTCTCTGGAATGGACTGAGACATCTGGGGGACTCTGGGAATGGTGGCAAGACCCTGGAGTTCCTCTCGCCTATCCAGTGGAGAGCGCCTCCTCTTGAGATGCGACGGGAACGCCGGGAATTCTTTCCCGACCACGCAGGGAAAGGATCCCTCCGCTCGAGGTATGAGGCGGAAACGGGGCTGCTCTGGATTTGGCGGGACTCTCGTGCTTCCTCTCGAGTGGAGACGGGGTATGTCGGGGAACTTCTTGAGTTGCAGCAAGGGTGTGAAGACCCTTTGGAAGTTCGAGAGGTTAGGTGTGATTAGCCTCGAGACGCCTCAGCAGAAATGGGCCTCATCTCGCCTGGAGGGGAGAACCTCCTGGATTTCTCGAGTTGCGGCAGGTGCTCTCGACTTACGACTGGGACCTCAGGGACCCGCTCTGGTGGCCTCAGGAAAGGCCAGTCCCCATGCAGTTGCTCGGGGGCCTCTCGGGATTCCTCTCCGTCGATGCCGGGCCCTGGGACCTTGTGTGGAGTCTGTGTCGGATCCTGAGGATTCCTCTCCAGTGCTGACATGGATCTTGGGTACTTCTGGAGTCTCCCAGGGGAGTCATTCCTCGTCGCGAGTGGAGATATGCACGTGGGTTTTCCACCCGAGCTGTAGCAGCAGTGTCAAGCTTCCCTTCGCGTGGATCATGGGATCTGTGGCTTTCCCTCGAGGCTTTCTCAGGAGACTTTCCCACGAGGCTTTCCCACAGGGCTGTCCCACATGCCACCGTGGTGTGAGTCGATCCTCAGCTTGAAAGTCGAGGCAGTGTAGGGAAAAATGGTTTCTGTGGAATGGAATGAGACATCTGGGGGAGTGTGGGAACGGTGGCACGAACCTGGAGTTCCTCTCCCGTTTCAAGTGGAGAGCGCCTCCTCTTGAGATGCGACGGAAACGCCGGGAATACTTTCCAGACCACGCAAGGGAAAGGATCCCTCCTCTAGAGCTATGAGGCGGAAACGGGGCTCCTCTGTATGTGGGCGGGACTCTCGTCCTTCTTCTCGAGTGGAGTCGGGTATGACGGGGAACTTCTTGAGTTGCAGCAAGGGTGTGAAGGACCCGTGGAAATTCCAGCGTTTAATTGTGATTAGCCTTGAGGAGCCTCATCGGAAAAGGGCCTCATCTCGCCTGGAGGGAGAACCTAATGGATTTTCTCGAGTTGCGGCAGGTGCTCTCGACTTACGACTGGGACCTCAGGGACCCGCTCTGGTGGCCTCAGGAAAGGCCAGTCCCCATGCGAGTTGCTCGGGGGCCTCTCGGGATTCCTCTCCCGTCGATGCCGGGGCCTAAGACCTTGTGTGGAATCAGTGCCGGAACCTGAGGATTCCTCTCCAGTGCTGACATGGATCTTGGGTACTTCTGGAGTCTCCCCAGGGGAGTCAGTCCTCCTCTCGAGTGGGGGCATGCACGTGCGCTTTCCTCTCGAGTTGTAGCAGCACTGTCGCGCTTCCATTCGCGTGGATCAAGGGATCTGTGGCTTTCCCTCGAGGCTTTCCCACGAGGCTTTCCCACAGGGCTGTCCAACGTGCCACCGTGGTGTGAGTCGATCTTCAGATTGAAAGTCGACGCAGTGCTGGGAAAACAGGTTTCCCTGGAACGGACGGAGACATCTGGGGGACTCTGGGAATGGTGGCACGACCCTGGAGTTCCTATCGCCTTTCCTGTTGAGAGAGCCTCCTCTTGAGATGCGACGGAAATGCCGGGAATTCTTTCCCGACCACGCAGGGAAAGGATCCCTCCCCTCGAGCTAGGAGGAGGAAACAGGGCTCCTCTGGATGTGGGCGGATTCTCGTGCTTCCTCTCGAGTGGAGACGGGTATGTCGGGGAACTTCTTGAGTTGCGGCAAGGGTGTGAAGGACCCTTTGGAAGTTCCAGAGGTTAGGTGTAATTAGCCTCGAGACGCCTCAGTGGAAATGGGCCTCATCTCGCCTGAGGGGAGAACCTCCTGGATTTTCTAGAGTTGCGGCAGGTGCTCTCAACTTACGACGGGGACCTCAGGGACCCGCTCTGGTGGCCTCAGGAAAGGCCAGTCCCCATGCGAGTTGCTCGGGGGCTCTCGGGATTCCTCTCCCGTCGATGCCAGGGCCTAAGATCTTGTGTGGAGTCGGTGCCGGAACCTGAGGATTCCTCTCCAGTGCTGACATGGATCTTGGGGTACTTCTGGAGTCTCCCCAGGGCAGTCAGTCCTCTACTCGAGTGGGGGCATACACGTGCGCTTTCCTCCCGAGCTGTAGCAACAGTGTCACGCTTCCTTCGCGTGTATCAACTGATCTGTGGCTTTCCCTCGAGGCTTTCGCAAGAGGCTTTCCCACGAGGCTTTCCCACAGGGCTGTCCCACGTGCCACTGTGGTGTGAGTCGATCCTCGGCTTGAAAGTCGAGGCAGTGCAGGGAATACAGGTTTCCCTGGAATGGACTGAGACATCTGGGGGACTCTGGGAATGGGGGCACGACTCTGGAGTTCCTCTCGTTTTTCCTGGAGAGCGCCTCCTCTTGATGTGGGACGGGAATGCCGCGAATTCTTTCCCGACCACGCAGGGAAAGGATCAAACCTCTCGAGCAATGAGGAGGAAAACGTGGCTCCTCTGGATGTGGGCGGGACTTTTCCTGCTTCCTCTCGAGTGGAGACGGGTATGTCGGGGAACTTCTTGATTGCAGCAAGGGTGTGAAGGACCCTTTGGAAGTTCCATAGGTTAGGTTTGATTTAGCTCGAGACGTCTCAGTGGAAATGGGCCTCATCTCGCCTGGAGGGGAGAACCTCCTGGATTTTTCTCGAGTTGCGACAGGTGCTCTCGACTTACGACGGGGACCTCAGGACCCGCTCTGGTGGCCTCAGAAAAGGCCAGTCCCCATC
>NW_017209259.1:0-3430 GCF_001704415.2 Capra hircus | reverse complement strand
GGGTACTTCTGGAGTCTCCCCAGGGGAGTCAGTCTCGACTCGAGTGGGGGCGTGCACGTGCGCTTCCTCTCGAGCTGTAGCAGCAGTGTCGCGCTTCCATTCACGTGGATCAAGGGATCTGTGGCTTTCCCTCGAGGCTTTCCCACGAGGCTTTCCCACGAGGCTTTCCCACAGGGCGGTCCCACGTGCCACCGTGGTGTGAGTCGATCCTCGGCTTGAAAGTCGAGGCAGTGCAGGGAAAACAGGTTTCCCTGGAATGGACGGAGACATCTGGGGGACTCTGGGAATGGTGGCAGGACCCTGGAGTTCCTCTCCCTTTCCTGTGGAGAGCGCCTCCTCTTGAGATGGGACGGGAACGCCGGAATTCTTTCCAGAGCACGCAGGGAAAGGATCCCTCCTCTCGAGCTAGGAGGCGAAACGGGCTCCTCTGGATGTGGGCGGACTCTCGTGCTTCCTCTCGAGTGGAGACGGGTATGTCGGGGACTTCTTGAGTTGCAGCAAGGGTGTGAAGGACCCTTTGGAAGTTCCAGAGGTTAGGTGTTAATAGCCTCGAGACCCCTCAGGAGAAATGGGCCTCATCTCGCCTGGAGGGGAGAACCTCCTGGATTTTCTCGAGTTGCGGCAGGTGCTCTTGACTTACGACGGGGACCTCAGGGACCCGCTCTGGTTTCCTCAGGAAAGGCCAGTCCCCATGCGAGTTGCTCGGGGCCTCTCGGGATTCCTCTCCCATCGATGCCAGGGCCTAAGACCTTGTGTGGAGTCGGTGCCGGAAGCTGAGGATTCCTCTCCAGTGCAGACATGGATATTGGCGTACTTCTGGAGTCTCCCCAGGGGAATCAGTCCTCGTCTCGAGTGGGGGCATGCACATGCGCTTTCCTCCAGAGCTGTAGCAGCAGTGTCACGCTTCCCTTCGCGTGGATCTAGGGATCAGGGGGCTTTCCCTCGGCTTTCCCACGAGGCTTTCCCACGAGTCTTTCCCACAGGGCTGTCCCACGTGCCACCGTGGAGTGAGTCGATCCTCGGCTTGACAGTCGAGGCAGTGCTGGGAAAATAGGTTTCCCTGGAATGGACTGAGACATCTGGGGGACTCTGGGAATGGGGCCTGATCCTGGAGTTCTTTTCGCCTTTCCTGTGGAGAGCGCCTCCTCTTGAAATGCGACGGGAACGCTAGGAATTCTTTCTCGACCACGCAGGGAAAGGATCCCTCCTCTCGAGCTAGCAGGCGGAAACGGGGCCACTCTGGATATGGACGGGACTCTCCGATTCCTCTAGAGTGGAGTCGAGTATGTCGGGGAACTTCTTGAGTTGCAGCAAGGGTGTGAAGGACCCTTTGGAAGTTCCAGAGTTTAAGTGTGATTACCCCCTAGTTGCCTCAGCGGAAATGGGCCTCATCTCACCTGGAGGGGAGAACCTCCTGGATTTTCTGGAGTTGCGGCAGGTGCTCTCGACTTACGATGGGGACCTCAGGGACCTGCTCTGGTGGCCTCAGGAAAGGCCAGTCCCCATGCGAGTTGCTCTGGGGCCTCTCGGGATTCCTCTCCCGTCGATGCAGGGCCTAAGACCTTGGTTGGAGTCGGTGCCGGAACCTGAGGATTCCTCTCCACTTCTGACATGGATCTTGGGGTACTTCTGGAGTCCCCCCAGGGGTGTCAGTACTCGTCTCGAGTGGGGCCATGCACGTGCGCTTTCCTCCGGAGCTGTAGCAGCAGTGTCCCGCTTCCCTTCGCATGGATCAAGGGATCTGTGGCTTTCCCTCGAGGCTTTCCCACGAGGCTTTCCCACAGGGCTGTACCACGTGCCACTGTGGTGTGAGTCGATCCTCGACTTGAAAGTCGAGGCAGTGCAGGGAATACAGGTTTCCCTGGAATGGACTGAGACTTCTGGGGGACTCTGGGAATGGTGGCACGACCCTGGAGTTCCTCTCGCCTTTCCTCTGGAGAGCGCCTCCTCTTGAGATTCGACGGGAATGCTGCGAATTCTTTCCCGACCACGCAGGGAAAGGATCAAACCTCTCGAGCTAAAAGGTGGAATCGGGGCTCCTCTGGATGTGGGCGGGACTCTCGTGCTTCCTCTCGAGTGGAGACGGGTATGTCGGGGAACTTCTTGAGTTGCAGCAAGGGTGTGAAGGACCCTTTGGAAGTTCCAGATGTTAGATGTGATTAGCCTGGAGACGCCTCAGCGGAAATGGGCCTCATCTCGCCTGGAGGGGAGAAACTCCTGGATTTTCTCGAGTTGCGGTAGGTGCTCTCAACTTACGACGGGGACCTCAGGGACCCGCTCTGGTGGCCTCAGGAAAGGCCAGTCCCCATGCGAGTTGATCGGGGCCTCTCGGGATTCATCTCCCGTCGATGCTGGGGCCTAAGACCTTGTGTGGAGCCAGTGCCCGGAACCTGAGGATTCCTCTCCAGTGCTGACATGGATCTTGGGGTACTTCTGGAGTCTCCCCAGGGGAGTCAGTCCTCGTCTCGAGTGGGGCATGCACGTGCGCTTTCCTCCCGAGCTGTAGCAGCAGTGTCGCGGTTCCATTCGCGTGGATCAAGGGATCTGTGGCTTTCCCTCGAGGCTTTTCCCAGGAGGCTTTCCCACGGCTTTCCCAGGAGCTTTCCCACAGGCTCCACCACCGTGGTGTGAGTCGATCCTCGGCTTGAAAGTCAAGGCAGTGCAGGGAAAACAGGTTTCCCTGGAATGGACTGAGACATCTGGGGGACTCTGGGAATGGTGGCACGACCCTGGAGTTCCTCTCGCCTTTCCTGTGGAGAGCGCCTGCTCTTGAGATGCGACGGAACGCCGGAATTCTTTCCCGAGCACGCAGGGAAAGGATCCCTCCTATCGAGCTAGGAGATGGAAACGGGGCTCCTCTGTATGTGGGCGGGACTCTTGTGCTTCCTCTCGAGTGGAGACGGGTATGTCGGGGAACTTGAGTTGCAGCAAGGGTGTGAAGGACCCTTTGGAAGTTCCAGAGTTTAGGTGTGATTAGCCTCGAGACGCCTCAGCAGAAATTGGCCTCATCTCGCCTGCAGGGGAGAACCTCCTGGATGTTCTCGAGTTGCGGCAGGTGCTCTCGACTTACGACGGGGACCTCAGGGACCCGCTCTGGTGGCCTCAGGAAAGGCCAGTCCTCATGCGAGCGAGTTGCTCGGGCGCCTGTCGGGATTCCCTCCCGTCGATGCTGGGGCCTAAGACCTTGTGTGGGGTCATTGCCGGAACCTGAGGATTCCTCTCCAGTGTGACATGAATCTTGGGATATTTCTGGAGTCTCCCCAGGGGAGTCAGTCCTCGTCTGAGTGGGGGCATGCACGTTTCGCTTTCCTCCCGAGCTGTAGCAGCAGTGTCACGCTTCCATTCGCATGATCAAGGGGATCTGTGGATTTCCCTCGAGGCTTTCCAACGAGACTTTCCCACGAGGCTTTCCACGAGGCTTTCCCACAGG
>NW_017209258.1:0-3431 GCF_001704415.2 Capra hircus | reverse complement strand
TGGAGTCTCCCCAGGGGAGTCAGTTCTCGTCTTGAATGGGGCATGCACGTGCGCTTTCCTCCCAAGCTGTAGGAGCAGTGTCATACTTCCCTTCGCTTGGATCAAGGGATCTGTGGCTTTTGCCTCGAGGCTTTCCCACGAGGCTTTCACGAGGCTTTCCCACAGGCGGTTCCACGTGCCACCGTGGTGTGAGTCTATCCTCGGCTTGAAAGTCGAGGCAGTGCAGGGGAAAACAGGTTTCCCTGGAATGGACTGAGACATCTGCGGAACTCTGGGGAATGGTGGCACGACCCTGGAGTTCCTCTGGCCTTTCCTGTGGAGAGGGCCTCCTCTTGAGATGCGACAGGAACGCCGGGAATTCTTTCCCGACCACGCAGGGAAAGGATCCCTCCTCTCGAGCTAGGAGCGCGAAACGTGGCTCCTCTGAATGTGGGCGGGACTCTCGTGCTTCCTCCTGAGAAGAGACGGGTATATCGGGGAACTTCTTGAGTTGCAGCAAGGGTGTGAAGGACCCTTTGGAAGTTCCAGAGGTTAGGTGTGATTAGCCTCGAGACGCCTCAGTGAAAATGGGCCTCATCTCGCCGGAGGGGAGAACCTCCTGGATTTTCTCGAGTTGCGGCAGGTGCTCTCGACTTACGACGGGGACCTCAGGGACCCACTCTGGTGGCCTCAGGAAAGGCCAGTCCCCATGCGAGTTGCTCGGTGGCTCTCAGGATTCACCTCCCGTCGATGCCGGGGCCTAAGACCTTGTGTGGAGTCGGTCCTCGAACCTGAGGATTCCTCTCCAGTGCTGACATGGATCTTGGGGTACTTCTGGAGTCTCCCCAGGGAGTCAGTCCTCGTCTCGAGTGGGGGCATGCACGTGCACTTTCCTTCCGAGCTGTAGCAGCAGTGTCCCTCTTCCCTTCGCGTGGATCAAGGGATCTGTGGCTTTTCCCTGGAGGCTTTCCCACGAGGCTTTCCCACGAGCCTTTACCACAGGGCTCTCCCACGTGCCACCGTGATGTGAGTCGATCCTCGTCTTGAAAGTCGACCCAGTGCAGGGAAAGCAGGTTTCCCTGTAATGGACTGAGACATCTGGGGCACTCTGGGAATGGTGGCACGACCCCTGGAGTTCCTCTCGCCTTTCCTGTGGAGAGCGCCTCCTCTTGAGATGCGACGGAAACGCCGGGAAATCTTTCCCGACCACGCAGGGAATGGATCCCTTCTCTCGAGCTAGGAGGCGGAAACGCGGCTCCTCTGGATGTGGTCGGGACTCTCGTGCTTCCTCTCGAGTGGAGACGGGTATGTCAGGGAATTTCTTGAGTTGCAGCAAGGGTGTGAGGGACCCTTTGGAAGATCCAGAGGTTAGGTGTGATTAGCCTCCAGATGCCTCAGCGGAAATGGGCCTCATCTCGCCTGGAGGGGAGAACCTCCTCGATTTTCTCGAGTTGCGGCAGGTGCTCTCGACTTTCGTCGGGGACCTCAGGGACCCGCTCTGATGGCCTCAGGAAAGGCCTGTCCCCATGCGAGTTGTTCTGGGGCCTCTCGGTATTCCTCTCCCGTCGATGCCGGACCTAAGACCCTGTGTGGAGTCGTTGCCGGAACCTGAGGATTCCTCTCCAGTGCTGACATGGATCTTGGGGTAATTCTGGAGTCTCCTGAGGGGAGTCAGTCCTCGTATCGAGTGGGGCATGCACGTGCGCTTTTCTCCCGAGCTGTAGCAGCAGTGTCACGCTTCCCTTAGCGTGGATCAAGTGATCTGTGTCTATCGCTCTAGCTTTTCCACGAGGCTATCCCACGAGGCTTACCCACAGGGCTGTCCCACGTGACACCGTGGTGTGAGTCGATCCTCGGCTTGAAAGTCGACGAAGTGCAGGGAAACCAGGTTTTCCTGGAATGGACTGAGATATCTGGGGGACTCTGGAAAATGGTGGCACGACCCTGGAGTTCCTCTCGCCTTTCCTGTGGAGAGCGCCTCCTCTTGAGATGCGAAGGGAACGCCGGAATCTTTCCCGAACACGCAGGGAAAGAATCCCTCCTCTCAAACTAGGAGGCGGAAACGGGGCTCCTCTGGATGTGGGCGGGACTCTCGTGCTTCCTCTCGAGTGGAGACGGGTAAGTCGGGGAACTTCTTGAGTTGCAACAAGGGTGTGAAGGACCCTTTGGAAGTTCCAGAGGTTAGGTGTGATTAGGCTCGAGACACCTCAGCGGAAAAGGGCCTCATCTCGCCTGGAGGGGAGAACCTCCTGGATTTTCTCGAGTTGCGGCAGGTGCTCTCGACTTACGACGGGGACCTCAGGGACCCGCTCTGGTGGCCTCAGGAAAGGCCAGTCCCCATGCCAGTTGCTTGGTGGCCTCCCGGGATTCCTCTCCCGTCGATGCCGGGGCCTAAGACATTGTGTGGAGTCGGTCCTGAATCCTAAGGATTCCTCTCCAGTGCTGACATGTATCTTGGGGTACTTCTGGAGTCTCCCCAGGGGAGTCAGTTCTCGTCTTGGAATGGGGGCATGCACGTGCGCTTTCCTCCCAAGCTGTAGGAGCAGTGTCATACTTCCTTCGCTTGGATCAAGGGATCTGTGGCTTTGCCTCGAGGCTTTCCCACGAGGCTTTTCACGAGGCTTTCCCACAGGGCTGTTCACGTGCCACCGTGGTGTGAGTCTATCCTCGGCTTGAAAGTCGAGGCAGTGCAGGGAAAACAGGTTTCCCTGGAATGGACTGAGACATCTGCGGAACTCTGGGAATGGTGGCACGACCCTGGAGTTCCTCTGGCCTTTCCTGTGGAGAGGGCCTCCTCTTGAGATGCGACAGGAACGCCGGGAATTCTTTCCCGACCACGCAGGGAAAGGATCCCTCCTCTCGAGCTAGGAGGCGGAAACGTGGCTCCTCTGAATGTGGGCGGGACTCTCGTGCTTCCTCCTGAGAAGAGACGGGTATATCGGGGAACTTCTTGAGTTGCAGCAAGGGTGTGAAGGACCCTTTGGAAGTTCCAGAGGTTAGGTGTGATTAGCCTCGAGACGCCTCAGTGAAAATGGGCCTCATCTCGCCCGGAGGGAGAACCTCCTGGATTTTCTCGAGTTGCGGCAGGTGCTCTCGACTTACGACGGGGACCTCAGGGACCCACTCTGGTGGCCTCAGGAAAGGCCAGTCCCCATGCGAGTTGCTCGGTGGCTCTCAGGATTCACCTCCCGTCGATGCGGGGCCTAAGACCTTGTGTGGAGTCGGTCCTCGAACCTGAGGATTCCTCTCCAGTGCTGACATGGATCTTGGGGTACTTCTGGAGTCTCCCCAGGGGAGTCAGTCCTCGTCTCGAGTGGGGGCATGCACGTGCACTTTCCTTCCGAGCTGTAGCAGCAGTGTCCCTCTTCCCTTCGCGTGGATCAAGGGATCTGTGGCTTTTCCTGGAGGCTTTCCCACGAGCCTTTACCTTTACCACAGGGCTCTCCCACGTG
>NW_017209257.1:0-17955 GCF_001704415.2 Capra hircus | reverse complement strand
CAGGCTCCACTCCTGGTGGTGCCCTTCCGTCAATTCCTTTAAGTTTCAGCTTTGCAACCATACTCCCCCGGAACCCAAAGACTTTGGTTTCCCGGAAGCTGCCCGGCGGGTCATGGGAATAACGCCGCCGCATCGCCAGTCGGCATCGTTTATGGTCGGAACTACGACGGTATCTGATCGTCTTCGAACCTCCGACTTTCGTTCTTGATTAATGAAAACATTCTTGGCAAATGCTTTCGCTCTGGTCCGTCTTGCGCCGGTCCAAGAATTTCACCTCTAGCGGCGCAATACGAATGCCCCCGGCCGTCCCTCTTAATCATGGCCTCAGTTCCGAAAACCAACAAAATAGAACCGCGGTCCTATTCCATTATTCCTAGCTGCGGTATCCAGGCGGCTCGGGCCTGCTTTGAACACTCTAATTTTTTCAAAGTAAACGCTTCGGGCCCCGCGGGACACTCAGCTAAGAGCATCGAGGGGGCGCCGAGAGGCAAGGGGCGGGGACGGGCGGTGGCTCGCCTCGCGGCGGACCGCCCGCCCGCTCCCAAGATCCAACTACGAGCTTTTTAACTGCAGCAACTTTAAATATACGCTATTGGAGCTGGAATTACCGCGGCTGCTGGCACCAGACTTGCCCTCCAATGGATCCTCGCGGAAGGATTTAAAGTGGACTCATTCCAATTACAGGGCCTCGAAAGAGTCCTGTATTGTTATTTTTCGTCACTACCTCCCCGGGTCGGGAGTGGGTAATTTGCGCGCCTGCTGCCTTCCTTGGATGTGGTAGCCGTTTCTCAGGCTCCCTCTCCGGAATCGAACCCTGATTCCCCGTCACCCGTGGTCACCATGGTAGGCACGGCGACTACCATCGAAAGTTGATAGGGCAGACGTTCGAATGGGTCGTCGCCGCCACGGGGGCGTGCGATCGGCCCGAGGTTATCTAGAGTCACCAAAGCCGCCGGCGCCCGCCCCCGGCCGGGGCCGGGGGAGGCGGACCGGGGGTTGGTTTTGATCTGATAAATGCACGCATCCCCCCCGCCGAAGGGGGTCAGCGCCGTCGGCATGTATTAGCTCTAGAATTACCACAGTTATCCAAGTAGGAGAGGAGCGAGCGACCAAAGGAACCATAACTGATTTAATGAGCCATTCGCAGTTTCACTGTACCGCCGTGCGTACTTAGACATGCATGGCTTAATCTTTGAGACAAGCATATGCTACTGGCAGGATCAACGCAGTAGGGGGAAGCGAGCGCGACGACGAGGAGCCGGGCGTGCCGGTGGGGGGGGGGGGGTGGGAGAGGCAGACCGCCGCGAGGCGAGGGAGCCGAGAGAGGAGGGGGGGCCGGGAAGGGCGCTCGCCGGCCGGGAGAGCCGACCGCCCCGGCCCGCCCGCGGCGAGGACGCCGGACCGCGACGCCACCCTCGGGTCCGCGAGGGTCGCGGCGCGTCGCCGCCACCGCGGGAGGCACGAGGGGGGGGCGGGGTGGTGCGGCGGGGAGGAGGGCGGCGGGCCGCCCTGCTCTCCCCTCCTCCTCCCGCCCGGCCGGGCCACACCGGGGACGGCCGACGCGCGCCCTCGGCGTCCGTCCGTCCACCGCCCAGAGCGGGGCGGGGACGCCGGGCGGCGAGGACGCGGCGACCGGCCCGCGGCGGGGCAAGACCGGGGACCCGTCCCGCGCTCGGGCGAGCGCACCGGGGCGGGGGCGCCCCCTCGTCCGGCACGCGACGGCGGCGGCGGCGGCGGCGGCGACACGGGCGACGGATCGGGGCCGCGGCGGGCCCGGGAAGCGAGGCACACCGGGGCACGCGGCCCCGGGGAGCAGCAGACGGCGAGGGGACCGAGGCGGACGGACGGGCGGAGAGGGGCACCGACGGGATGCGGCCACGCGGGGCCGACACCGCGCAACCGGCGGCGGGGGTGGGGTGGCCGCGCGCCACCGCGAGGGGAACGGCCCAAAGCGAGCCGGGGGAGGGGACGCGAGTCGGCCGCCGGGGCCCACCGCGGGATCTCACCGCCACAGGCCCTCCCGGCACAGGGGCGGTCCCGCGGCGCCACCCGCGACGAAGGACTGGCGCCCCCACCCTCGCGGGGCTCGCGGCCACCGCCACCGCCACCCCCGGAGCCGCAGCCGGCCCGGGGAGAACACTCTCCCGCCGCACACCGGCGGCCCCCCCCCCCACGGCCCTCACGCGCGCGGGCTCCCCCGCCCCGCCCCCCTCGCTCAGGGCTTTCCGAGGGCACTGCACCGCTCCGCCCGGGGACGCCACCGGCCCGGCAGGGGCCGGGGGACGACACCCACGTGAAGGCGAGGCGAGGCCGGCTCGGGCCCGGGCAGGGGACGGGAACGCGGGCGGTCGCACGCGCGGGACGAGGAGAGGCGAGGCGAGGCCGGCGGCGGCGGGGAGGGGCCGGCGAGCACGCACGGCGGGGGCCGCGGGACAGGGACGCGGGCGCCGTCCGGGGACCGGAGGAAAAAGACCGGGCCACGCGGCCGGGCCCCCAGGAACACCAGCGCGGGATCCCACCGCCACCCGCACGCGAGGGCGGTCCCGCGACGCCCGGGGCGCCGGCCGGCCCCGGCCATCCCCGGAGCGTGGCCCGCGACCCGGCCCCGCCGCCAGGGCCGGCGAGCCGTCCACCCGTCTTCCGCCATCCATCCGCCACAGATCCGTCTTCCGTCTGAGTCTGAACCCCGAGGCGCGACAACCCGGGGACGACGCTCTCGAGCGAGGCGGCCCGGACCGTGACCGCACGCCGCCACCGGCTGCGGCTCAGGGGGCGAGGGCGGGCGCGACGGGCTCCCCCTCACCAACGGCCGCGGGGCCGGGGAAGCCGAGGCCGACCGGGCGTCGCGCCCCGACACGGCCCCCCCTTCCCCCAGGGCTCACCCCACGGGGGCCGGCCGCACGCACACGGCCCCCCACCTGCCGGACGCCCGGCGGGGCCCAGCGGGACCCTCCCCCGACTCGGAGGGGGGAGGCGCGGGCCGCGGTAGGCAACGAGCGGCACGCGGCCCCACCGCGGGGCCGGCGCACCCGACTCCCTCCCCTCCCGCGGAGGGCGGGGGAGTCCTGCTCTGCCCACGTGCTCCGGCAGTCGCCACGGTGGCCACTGCTGCGCTCGGGAGGGGCGGCGGCTGGGGGGTCCGGTACCCCAAGGCTCCCTCTCGGATCGCTAGAGAAGGCGTTCTCACCGAGGGCGCGCCGTCCCTCCCCCGGACCGTCTCGCCTTCGGGCTCACGGAGGCGCTCCACGAGCCGCCCGGCCTCAGCCGGGCGGGAGGGGTCTGCGGTACAGGGAAGCGGACCACCACACAGGAGCGTGTGCGCGGTCAGGGCCAGAGCAGAGCCCGCGTCCCGCCCCCTGCAAGGCCTCATCCGCCGAGGCCTCCGCGACGAGGGGAACGGGCACGCCTCTCCCTTCCGCCTCGACCCCCCCGAAAGACAGCCACGCTCGGGACACACACGCCACCGTGGCGGGGACCCGAGGGGGACGCCGGGTTGAGGGAAACGACACCACCGCTCGGCCTCAGGCACCTGAGGGACGACCTGGAGCGCTCCAGGGGCACCACCGAGGGTCACACGAGGCACGCTCGCACACCCGCGTGGGGCGCGCAGCGCGGCAGCGGCGGCACAGCCCTCCCCGCCACAGGGAGGGCCGCTCGCCGGGCACACGCCGAGGAGGCGAAGCGGGAGCGACCTGCCGTGTCAGAAGACCAACGGCCCCCACTGACGCCCCGAGGCAGGGGACGGGAGACCGAAGATCAGGGCCAGAGGCCACACCCAACCCCTGCCTTCCTCACCCTCCCTGACGGGCAGCGGGGGGGGGAAGACAAGCGAGGGGCCCCGCGGACAGACCGAGAAGAGCGGACACGTTCACCGGGAACGCCCGTCCCTCGTCCGGCACGGTTTCGGCTCGGCCCGGGAGAACACGACCACACCACATCGATCCGTGGAGCCGAGGTGGAGCAGGGGGAGGCACGGCGAGGACAGTCACCAGAGGGGCCCGCTTTCAGCCTCGCCGGCAGCCTCCATCCCCCCCCACCTCGCCTCGCCTCGCCTCGCCTCAGGCGAGAGCGGCCAACGACCCCGAGAGAACACCTGACAGGTGGCGCGGAGCCCACAGGGCGGGGGTCGTCCCAGCCGCCACCAGGTGCCCACAGCGGGGGTGAAGGGCGCCGAGGGTAGAAGACCCGCGCCACCTCGCCCCCGCCACCCTCGGGTCGGGTCAGCCAGACGACACCACACAGGAGCCGGCGCACAGGCCCAGGCGGGCGGCTCCAGCGGCAAGGGCCGAACCGGGCACCAGCTGGCGGCCCAGAAGCCCAGAGCCCCGCGTGCGTCCAGAGACCCACAGTCCTCGGTGGCAGACACCAAAGGAGACCGTGTCAGCACTTACCTGGTGGCAAAAAAGGCCTATTAAGGGCGACGAAATGACAGCAGCCGACAGAGGAGCCCATCTACGACTCGCAGGGAGGGCCCCCGGAACCTTGTCCCGGCCACCTGTCCCCAACGCTGCCCCATAAACACCAGGCCCCGAGCTCTCTTGGGGGGGGGGGGTGTCATCTGGTCGACCGGGAGGGGGGGAGGGGCGCGTGGTGGCCAAAGCGGGGGCGCGGACACCGAGAGAGGGGGAGCCGGCCGAGGACGCCCTCCCCGCTTCGTCCACGCGGGTAGGGGTACCGGTCCGTCCGAGTCTCCGGACGGGGATTTGGCTTCGACGTGCCAAAGGAACACAGAAGACGGAACCGTCAGCGAGGCGCTTCCCACGAGACGAGCGGGCCCCGACCAGGGAGCGCGCCCGGGGCCCAGACCGTCCCAGACGGGGCACCCAGGACGGCCCGAGCCGGTCCCCACCTCCCGACCGGGATGCAGGGAGTCGGAGAGGGGTGAGCCAAAGTCGCGTCCGACGACCGAGACCCACGAGGGCACGCTGGAGGGTCGAGCGCGCCCTCCCCGGCCACCCGCGGGAGCAGGGTCCGGTCCATCCACGTCTCCGGACCCGTCAGGACTTGGACAGAGAGAAAGCACGGGTGCCGCGAGACGCCTCGGGCGACCGGACCCCACGCGGGGACCGCACACGCGCCTCCCCCGGGCCACCCTCGGGTCCCCACCTCCGGAGCGCGACGCGGAAAACACCTCGGGCAGAAAGGACCCGAGGGCCCGGACCCAGGCGCGCCCTCCGGCGACCTCCAAGCCACCGTCCGGGCCGGTCCCCACCTCCGGAGCGGGGCCGACGGCGAAGCAAACGCTCCTGAGGGCGGCCCAGGAGGAGTCCGGACCGCCGAGCCCGAGTCCAGGCGCTCCGGGCAGGGAAGACCCTCTCCCTGCCCACCGCGGCGGCCCGGCCCAGGGAGGGTCCGGGCGGTCCGTCTCCGCGGCCGCAGGGGCACGGGGAGATGCTGGTCGACCCGGTCAGGCCGCCCCGCAAGCCGGCTCCGGGGCGCCGCGACGGTCACCCTCCTCAGAAGCCTAGAGAACCAATCTCCGGCGACAGCAGGACTGTCCCTAGGCCTCGGCGCCACCGGGACTGTCGCCGCCAGCGTCGCCGGTGTCTGACAGCTCTGCCTCGGGCCCAGAGGCTGAGTCACAATCCTCCTGAAGGAGGCCTCGCCGAAGCTCCAGAGGGGAGGGACAATATACAAGCGGCCGCCAGGTGGCTCCCGACAAGCGACTCGAACGTCCCGAGGACGGGTCGCTGTCGCCGGCCGCCGGGGACGCCACCGCGCCGGCCGCCCAAACGCCCGAGCTCGGCCCGGAGCCTCCGCCGCCGAGCGACGCGACGCGACGCGACCCCGGCCGCGGAGGAAGGGAGAGACGCTGGGAAGGATCTCCTCAGGAGGCTGCCACGAAGGAGACTCACTCCCCCACGCGATCCCGGGGTGCTGGGGGGGACATTCCACGGAGACGCCGGCGGGCGGTGGGGGCTCGGGGCGGAGGCGGGGTCGGCGGAGAGAGGGGCACCAGCGAGCGGCATCGCAGACTCCCCCGGCCCCCCTCCCCCGAAAGAGAGAGAGAGAGAGAGAGAGGGAGGGAGGGAGGGAGGGAGGGAGGGGCCGGCAAAGCGAAACCAGGCGAGCGCTGCTCGGAGAACAAAGCAGGACTTTGGAAAGCAGACGCAGACACGCGAGCCCAGGAGCAAGAAAGGAAGAGGAGGAGACACGCTCGGAACCCCCACCAAGAGAAGACGCAACTCAACCTGGGTAGAGACCGTGACAAAGTCCGAAGACAACAAACCCAAGCACGCGCCGGTGGGTGGGGAAAGTGCACTTGAGGTCAGGAGAACATGGATTTCAAACTCACTGAACTGGCCACAAACCCCAGAATGGCAGGCAGGCGGGAGGGCGGGCGGGAGGTCTGGGGTGGCAGGGCTGCGGGGGTGGGGTTTGGGAGGGGCGGGGCTGGGGGGTGGGGCTGGGGGGCGGGGGCGGGGGGGGCGGGGGGGGCGGCTGAGGGGCGTGGAGGGGAGGAGGACCGGACCGAGTCAACAGGGATCCACTCAGGAAACCCCGTGTTCCGTGACAACAGCCAGTTAAATGAATACATAACTTTGTGAAGTCGATCAGAAAGGAAATGAAACAAAACCACCAGGCAGGACAGTCAAGTCCTAGAACTGCTCCGGCTGCTTAAAAGTCAGAGAGAGGGAGAGGGAGAGGAGGAGGGAGAGGAGGAGGGGGAGGGGGAGGGAGAGGGGGAGGGGGAGGGGAGGGGGAGGGGGAGGGGGGGAGAGAGAGAACGCATACACATGTGCGTATGCGCGCGTCCGTATGGATACGCACGCATATCCGCGTCTACATATACGCGCACCCACGGGTATAAACAAACACGTTCGAAGGGCATGCTCACATACACGCACGTGTCTGTGTGCGCACGTGTATGCCTAGGCGTTTCTACTGTGCGTGTACGCTTGCGTGTATATACGTAGACACAGGCATATATACACAGACGCACACGGATATACACAGGCACGAATACACAGGCTCGTATGCGCAGATACGTCGGTATCCATAGACGCACACATACAAATCAAGGCGGACGTGTCCACGCATACAGATGCACACGTGTGTATACGTGTGATGTATACGCACCGGTGTGGGTGCACGTATATGCGTTCACGTACGTGCATGCTTCCATAGACGCATCTATCCGCGTGCGTATATGCACACGTGTATGCACACATGCATACGCACATACGGACACATCCACAGACGTCTACGTATCGCGTAGAGAGGTCCACCCAGACGTACGAGTGTCTATGTGTCGATATCCACACAGGTATCTATCAGTAGACATGCGTGCACGTACGCACATACAGGTGCACGGGTGCGTCTAGAGTGCCTAGACGCAGATGCATGTGCATAGATGCGCACACACGTCAACGCATATGCGAACGTGCGTGTGTATACACACATGTCCATAGAAGTCCGTGTACATGTGCCTAAGTGCACAGATACCCACGTGTCTGTGTAGATGTCTACGTGCGCGCGTGTGAGTATCTAGAGGTGTATCTATGTACATATAGATACTCACAGACACACACGGACGGAAACACACATCCGTGTGTGTGTGTGTGTGTGTGTGTGTGTGCGTGTGTGTGTGTGTGTGCGCGCGCGGTATATACGGGGAAAGCGCAAGCATCTTGCAAAAGGGGCTTTTCTGTCCAAAACTGATCAAGGCGTCAGACAACTCAGGCTCCAAAAGGGAAACAACCCCCGATGAGCGAAGTGGGCAGGCAGGGGGCCCGAGCAGACACCTTCCTTCCAAAGACGGGGAGAGCAGACAGACGCCCGGAAGCACCAGGTAGGACACCAAGCAGCGGCAGGGCTGGGCTGGGCTGGGCTGGGCTGGGCTGGGCTGGGGCTGCTGGGGGTGGGGGCGGGCTCACGGAAGCACCCCGGGGCGTTTATCTGGACCAGGATCCTTCTCGTTCGGAGGGGAAAGGCCCAGGAGCTGGAATCGCCATCGCGACAGCAAGTTCGAAACATCAGAAGACAGTGGCTCCTGATCGATCGAACGCGTCTTTGCTGCCGCTGAGGAACACGTGGGCGGACTCAGAGAGATCACATCTCATCCCCTGGGGCCTCCCAGAGAGAGAAACCACATCCCTAGGGAAAAGAGTCCTGCGATTCCCTCGGAACACTCCACCAAAGAGTCCCCCTTCGACCCAACCCAGCCACTCCACGGAGTGCCCACGGAGGGGACAAAGAAGCTACGGACGTGTGTATGTGTGGGATCGACCCCCCCCCCCCATACCTAGGTAGACATCCGTACACGCAGAAGGAGAGAGCTCTCTGTCTGTGTGCCTACGCCTGTATCTACTCACACACACACACACACACACACGCACACAGAGGCATGGGACTCAACCACCAGAAGGGAATGAAATCTCACAGTCTGCAGGAACTTGGAGAGACCTTTCGAGGGGATGATGCTCCATGAAATACCTCAGAGCCGTCGTTTCCATGCAGTACCTACCAAACGAGACACCGTGAACACAACGGAACCAAAGAGAAACAGGCTCCTAAGAGACCACCACGGAACACATGAGGGGTGGCCAGAGGAGGGAGCGGGGGAGACGGTGGCGGGGGGTGGGGTGGGGGAGAGAACGAGCGAACGAGCGCCACGGGCGAGGGAGACAGAGGACGCGGGGCGACCTTCCACCCGGGGAGTCCAGGGGTCACGGGCGCGTCACGACACCAGACGTCATCTGCCGTGACACCGAGCGGTGACGGACGGTCCCTCACTAGATGCATCCTGGTGATCTCTGTGTCATGCGCTGCACTCGGAAACACCGTCGGGACAGCTGAAAAGGAACGGGGGAACAACACACGAGGGGAAAAAAAAAAAAAAAGAGGGGGGGAAGGAAGCAGGACGGGAGGAAGGAAAGAAGGCGAAAGGAAACGTTGGCCGTCGGTGAGAGGTCCATTTGAGAAGAGCGGGACTTGCGTGTGTGTGGAGGGGCGGGGAGTGGGGAGGCGGGGGGAGAAACTAGGGTGAGTAGGAGGACGGGGAGCGGGAGGAGGAGAGAGAAAAGGACCGATGGCCTCGAGGGCGAGGGGGAGATCAAGGATCCAAAGAGTGGGCAGGACGGTCAGGTGAGCGCCATAGGGAAAGGAAAGGAAGCCAACCCACGAACACCCTCCCCACGGTGGTTGTGTTCAGTCCGAGATCAAGATGTGGGTAGCACGGTGTCCTCCAGCACACAGGGACACACAGGCCTCCCTTGGCGTGGGAGTTCAGGATCACCCTGAAAGCCGAAGCCGTTCTGTTCATCCACGGCTGACAAGTACCATGGTCCCACGACATTCACACATCCTAGCGAACCATCGAAAGACTCTCTCACTCACTCGCCATGAAACACGGAGAGAACAGAAAAGGAGCGACACGACGGTGGCTGGCCGGCCGGCCGGCCGGCCGGCCGGCTGGATTCCCATGAGAGTCTGAGGATGGAGCACAGACGTGGACAGAAAAGCATCCGATTCCCTTTGGTCAAGAAGCGGTCTCGCCTTCTGTGCCTGGTGTCTTTCCTACGTCTGGATGATTCCCTCCCCCACCCCACCCCACCCCACCCCACCCCGCTCCCAGCTTGAAGGTGCTCTCAAGGTCCCGCCGGAACGCTCTCTCTTCGGAGCGCCCTTCTGAAGGGGAACGTTTCTCTTCCACGTCATCGCCCCCGAGACAGCTTCAGCCTGGCCCTCCCCTCCACCCCCCGCCTCCCTCTCTGCCTCCTGCTCCTCTTCCTCCTCCTCTGAACTCTTGAGCTCTCCTCGCACCGGCCTCTCACCCCACACGGTGGCAGTGTCGGCCTAGGTACGCTCGGGCGTCTCTCCTCCCCGCATCCCAGCGGACTGCCACTGGCTCTCGACCGCGTCGTCCTGGGACCATGTGTCCCCTGGCCTTTTCTGCGGGTGGGGGAGACCCGGACGGGCCGGGGCCAGGCGGGGGTGTGGGGGAGCCTGCATGCGGGGGGAAGGGTGGGGGCAGAGAGGAGGAGGAGGAGGACGAGGAGGAGGAGGACGAGGAGGAGGAGGAGGAGGAGGACGAGGAGGAGGAACGACACCACTCCCCAGTGCCAGTGTGTGCCTGTGGCCCGGGAAACAGACGACGCCCCGGGCTGGCTCCGAAAAGGGGATCGGTCACGAGATCGGGCGCGTGTGTTCTTTGCAGAGGCCCTGCAGATCGAACAGGCAGGGGCAAGGATGGGGCTTCCCGCACCGAGCACGGTTCCCCCGTCGTGGAAACAGGCGTCTGTCCCACCGGGCGGGGCTTCGGCTCTCGGTGCGATGTCCGCAAGCCGTGGCCGCTGAAACGTGCGCACGCTGGAGCCGCCGCCGTGCAGAGGGAGATCTCATCCGGCTCCTCGTGTCCTTCCAGTGAGCAGGCCGGGATCTCGGGAAGAACAGAAAGCCAGAGAGTCGCACGAACCGGAGCGTCACGCTTTCAGAAGCCAAGGGAACCAGAAATGAGGTTCACTCGCGTGTGGGTCTGTCTTTCCACGGGACGAATCCTCTCTTGGAGCAGATGAGGGTTCCGGGGATCCCGTGGAGCAGAGAGGATAGAGAGTCCCCTCAGGTCCCCTGCTCCTCCCATGCACGCGCACGCTCCCCAACGGTCCTAGGAACAGCCTGCCCCAGAGGAGCGTGCTGGCCACAACCCACCTCCACGGAGACGGAGACGGCAGTGTCCGTCCGCGTCAGTCACCCTCGTCCAGAGTCCCCGGGCCGTGTGCCCTCGCCTTCACGCCTGGCACCGTCCGTTCTGTAGGTTTGTGTCGAACCTGCCCGGAGCCCTGTGGCATCGTCCCGGATCAGGGGTTCGGTGGAAAACACCCTGTCCCCCTGCCTCCTCGGCAGGTGGATCCTTCACCACTGGACCACCAGGCAGGGAAGTCCCTTCACAGCCTTCTAAAAGCATCTACCCTGAAACAGTCCACGTCGTCCTCCAAACATCACTGGACCATCACGACGGAAAGGAAGGAAACGATGTGAGTTCAAGAATGTCTTCACTCCTCAGTGCTTCTTGCTTTAGAACCACGAAGGCCTCTCTCTCTCTCTCTCTCTCTCTCTCTCTCTCTCTCTCTCTCTCTCTCTCTCTCTCTCTCTCTCTCACACACACACACACACACACACACACACACACACACACACACACACACACACACACACACACAGAGGGGGGCTCATCGTCCAAAAGAAACCAACTGTTGTGTTTCTCCATCCCCCTTGTTGTGGCTAGTCAAAGGAGCTGATCTCACGTGGAATCCGATGTCTTCTTCTCTAGGACACTTCAAGAAGCAGCAAGAGTGCCGGTCTGTGAGAAACGAAGGTCAACCCTTCACGATGCAATCCCTTTTCCGGGCCTGATCGTTCAGAAACTCTCCCATCCCAAGCGGGGGACGGCAGGATATCCATCTCGAGTTTGGGACGGGGGCTTCCCCGGCGGCTCCGTAGGAAACCGTCCCGTGCCCACGCAGGAAACACGGGTTTCATCCCCGGCCCGGGACGATCCCACGTGCTACAGAGCCACGAAGCCCATAGGCCTCGCCGACGGAATCCGTGCTCTAGATCCTGGCCACTGCGAGCGCTGAGCCCACACCCAGCAGCCGCTGAAGCCCACGTGCCCCAGTGCCCACGCTCCCCAAGAGGAACCACAGCCACGAGAAGCCCAGACACACAACCGCAGAGCGGCCCCCTCCTCCGCGGAGAGAGAACCGCTCGCACAGCCGTGAAGACACGGCACACCCCCACAGAGATCAGAGACGTCCCACGATTTGAAAGCAATACGGGGTCTAGGATGGGACGCCGTCGGCCAATACCTCGTCCCATCCCTCGGGAAGCTCGCCGACTCCGCGGTCGATGAGATCAAGAAACCGCAGCTCACCGTGCCATCGGAAGTGCGGGAAGCTCTCCCTGCAGTGCTGAGAGCCCAGTGGAGACGTGACCCGCGGGGACCGTGAGCGTGCCTGTTCTCGGGAAGAAGTCCTTCCCGGTCCGGGCTCTGGAGATCGGCCCACGCGGACCCGCAGACAGCGGACGGCCATCCCTCTCGGCTCCCTGCAGGCTCACGGGTCCAGGCGTGCAGTGCCCCCGGCATCTGCTCGCATCTTCGGGGCCCGTCTCCCCCGCCGCGCTCCACTCACTTTGAATCCTTCTCCCCTCTCGTCTGACATGTTCTCTTTCCCGTGCGACTCTTCCTGGCTCCCCAGGCACCACTTCGCATCGTTCTCTTCTCATCGCACTCGTCTCGTGGAAAGAATTCCACGTCTCTCTGCTCTGGTCCCCAAGGAGTCTGTCATCGCTCCATTCATCTGGGGATCGACTGGCACCCAGGCAACCCGGGCCCACGAAAACCGGGGCTCCGTGTGGATGGGACGACTTGCCGACGACCGCGGGGGGGGGTGGGGGGGGGGCGGCTCGTGGACGTGGAAAGCTGGCACCGGGGAGTCGTCCTGCGGACACACCCTCGGGCACCATCGCGTTCGCGGGAGCGTTTGGGTTGTCGTCGTGGTCGCCGCCGTATTCCCTGAGACGCGTGCGGTCGCACTGGGAGTCCAACGGCGTCTATGGGAAAAGAATGGATCCTTCCCTGGATCCCCTCAGAAGGACTTCGAAAAGAGTCGTGGTCGAGACGTGATCGATCTTTCCAACACTCTCACTTCTGGGTAGACATCTAAAGAGAAGAGACACGGAAGCGAAATCTCAGAGAGAGATCTGCACTCCCATGTCCACGGCAGCATCAGTCACACGGGTCAAGAGAGGGAAACAGCCCGAGTGTCCATCAAGGGAAGAAGAGGGAAAGAAGACACACGATCCAGACAGAGATCGATCGATAGGTAGAAATAGATGTCCCACGGAGCCACAGGAACGAACGCATTCTTGTCTGGTGATAGCATGGATGTGACTTAGGGCGTGATGCCAAATGAATAAGTCAGGTAGAGAAAGAGAAAGACTTTCTCATGCCACTCACATGCCATGGATGGCCATCAAAAAAGAAAGAAAGAAAGAAAGAAAGAAAGAAGGAAGACGGTCATCACAGAACGGCTGGGGGAGGGAGAAATGGGAAGATATTGCATTGATGTAAGGGGGAAAGAAAAAAAAAAAAAAACGACTTCACGGATAAGGTACATCTATACTGTATACGTCACAAAGAGCACGGTGATTCTAATGAACAGCGTTATTATTATTGTATGGTACTATCCGGGGAAGGCCATGGCGCCCCACTGCAGTCCTCTTGCCCGGAAAATCCCATGGACGGGAGGAGCCTGGTGGGCCGCAGTCCACGGGGTCGCTCACAGTCGGACACGACTGAGCGACTTCCCTTGCGCGTTTCACTTTCACGCCTTGGAGGCGGACATGGCAACCCACTGCAGTGTTCTTGCCTGGAGAATCCCAGGGACGGGGGTGCCCGGTGGGCTACCGTCTGTGGGGTCGCACAGATTCGGACACGACCGAAGCGACGCAGCAGCAGCAGCAGCAGCAGCAGCAGCAGCAGCAGCAGCAGCAGCAGCAGCATGATCATCTGAGAAAGTTGCCATGACAGTGACATGAATCCTTCTCCCCGTCCAATGCAGAAGGAAATGGCAACCCCTCTAGGATCTGCTGGACTGTCCGGATGAGGAGCCTGGTAGCTACAGTCGTGGCGTCGCAAGAGTCGAACACGACGCAGTGAGCATCTTCCTCCGCTGACTCACCGATGGGCTGCCATTTCCTTCTGCATTGGACGGAGGAGAAGGATCATGTCCACTGCATGGACTTTCAGATGATCATGCTGCTGCTGCTGCTGTCGCTGCTCTCTGCGCTCGCCTCGGTCGTGCCGAATCGGCCCCCAGCGGCCCCCCCCCCCGTCCCTGGATTCTCCAGGCAAGAACACTGCAGTGGGTGCCATGTCCGCTCAATGGCGGGGGGCCGGGCGGCGCGGGATGGGCCCTGTCCCCGGATAGTACCATACAATAATAATAACGCTGTTCATTAGAATCACCGTGCTCTTTGTGACGTATACAGTATAGATGTACCTTATCCGTGAAGTCGTTTTTTTTTTTTTTTCTTTCCCCCTTACATCAATGCAATATCTTCCCATTTCTCCCTCCCCCAGCCGTTCTGTGATGACCGTCTTCCTTCTTTCTTTCTTTCTTTCTTTCTTTTTTTTTGATGGCCATCCATGGCATGTGAGTGGCATGAGAAAGTCTTTCTCTTTCTCTACCTGACTTATTCATTTGGCATCACGCCCTAAGTCACATCCATGCTATCACCAGACAAGAATGCGTTCGTTCCTGTGGCTCCGTGGGACATCTATTTCTACCTATCGATCGATCTCTGTCTGGATCGTGTGTCTTCTTTCCCTCTTCTTCCCTTGATGGACACTCGGGCTGTTTCCCTCTCTTGACCCGTGTGACTGATGCTGCCGTGGACATGGGAGTGCAGATCTCTCTCTGAGATTTCGCTTCCGTGTCTCTTCTCTTTAGATGTCTACCCAGAAGTGAGAGTGTTGGAAAGATCGATCACGTCTCGACCACGACTCTTTTCGAAGTCCTTCTGAGGGGATCCAGGGAAGGATCCATTCTTTTCCCATAGACGCCGTTGGACTCCCAGTGCGACCGCACACGTCTCAGGGAATACGGCGGCGACCACGACGACAACCCAAACGCTCCCGCGAACGCGATGGTGCCCGAGGGTGTGTCCGCAGGACGACTCCCCGGTGCCAGCTTTCCACGTCCACGAGCCGCCCCCCCCCCACCCCCCCCGCGGTCGTCGGCAAGTCGTCCCATCCACACGGAGCCCCGGTTTTCGTGGGCCCGGGTTGCCTGGGTGCCAGTCGATCCCCAGATGAATGGAGCGATGACAGACTCCTTGGGGACCAGAGCAGAGAGACGTGGAATTCTTTCCACGAGACGAGTGCGATGAGAAGAGAACGATGCGAAGTGGTGCCTGGGGAGCCAGGAAGAGTCGCACGGGAAAGAGAACATGTCAGACGAGAGGGGAGAAGGATTCAAAGTGAGTGGAGCGCGGCGGGGGAGACGGGCCCCGAAGATGCGAGCAGATGCCGGGGGCACTGCACGCCTGGACCCGTGAGCCTGCAGGGAGCCGAGAGGGATGGCCGTCCGCTGTCTGCGGGTCCGCGTGGGCCGATCTCCAGAGCCCGGACCGGGAAGGACTTCTTCCCGAGAACAGGCACGCTCACGGTCCCCGCGGGTCACGTCTCCACTGGGCTCTCAGCACTGCAGGGAGAGCTTCCCGCACTTCCGATGGCACGGTGAGCTGCGGTTTCTTGATCTCATCTACCGCGGAGTCGGCGAGCTTCCCGAGGGATGGGACGAGGTATTGGCCGACGGCGTCCCATCCTAGACCCCGTATTGCTTTCAAATCGTGGGACGTCTCTGATCTCTGTGGGGGTGTGCCGTGTCTTCACGGCTGTGCGAGCGGTTCTCTCTCCGTCGGAGGAGGGGGCCGCTCTGCGGTTGTGTGTCTGGGCTTCTCGTGGCTGTGGTTCCTCTTGGGGAGCGTGGGCACTGGGGCACGTGGGCTTCAGCGGCTGCTGGGTGTGGGCTCAGCGCTCGCAGTGGCCAGGATCTAGAGCACGGATTCCGTCGGCGAGGCCTATGGGCTTCGTGGCTCTGTAGCACGTGGGATCGTCCCGGGCCGGGGATGAAAACCCGTGTTTCCTGCGTGGGCACGGGACGGTTTCCTACGGAGCCGCCGGGGAAGCCCCCGTCCCAAACTCGAGATGGATATCCTGCCGTCCCCCGCTTGGGATGGGAGAGTTTCTGAACGATCAGGCCCGGAAAAGGGATTGCATCGTGAAGGGTTGACCTTCGTTTCTCACAGACCGGCACTCTTGCTGCTTCTTGAAGTGTCCTAGAGAAGAAGACATCGGATTCCACGTGAGATCAGCTCCTTTGACTAGCCACAACAAGGGGGATGGAGAAACACAACAGTTGGTTTCTTTTGGACGATGAGCCCCCCCTCTGTGTGTGTGTGTGTGTGTGTGTGTGTGTGTGTGTGTGTGTGTGTGTGTGAGAGAGAGAGAGAGAGAGAGAGAGAGGAGAGAGAGAGAGAGAGAGAGAGAGAGAGAGAGAGAGAGAGAGAGAGGCCTTCGTGGTTCTAAAGCAAGAAGCACTGAGGAGTGAAGACATTCTTGAACTCACATCGTTTCCTTCCTTTCCGTCGTGATGGTCCAGTGATGTTTGGAGGACGACGTGGACTGTTTCAGGGTAGATGCTTTTAGAAGGCTGTGAAGGGACTTCCCTGCCTGGTGGTCCAGTGGTGAAGGATCCACCTGCCGAGGAGGCAGGGGGACAGGGTGTTTTCCACCGAACCCCTGATCCGGGACGATGCCACAGGGCTCCGGGCAGGTTCGACACAAACCTACAGAACGGACGGTGCCAGGCGTGAAGGCGAGGGCACACGGCCCGGGGACTCTGGACGAGGGTGACTGACGCGGACGGACACTGCCGTCTCCGTCTCCGTGGAGGTGGGTTGTGGCCAGCACGCTCCTCTGGGGCAGGCTGTTCCTAGGACCGTTGGGGAGCGTGCGCGTGCATGGGAGGAGCAGGGGACCTGAGGGGACTCTCTATCCTCTCTGCCTCCACGGGATCCCCGGAACCCTCATCTGCTCCAAGAGAGGATTCGTCCCGTGGAAAGACAGACCCACACGCGAGTGAACCTCATTTCTGGTTCCCTTGGCTTCTGAAAGCGTGACGCTCCGGTTCGTGCGACTCTCTGGCTTTCTGTTCTTCCCGAGATCCCGGCCTGCTCACTGGAAGGACACGAGGAGCCGGATGAGATCTCCCTCTGCACGGCGGCGGCTCCAGCGTGCGCACGTTTCAGCGGCCACGGCTTGCGGACATCGCACCGAGAGCCGAAGCCCCGCCCGGTGGGACAGACGCCTGTTTCCACGACGGGGGAACCGTGCTCGGTGCGGGAAGCCCCATCCTTGCCCCTGCCTGTTCGATCTGCAGGGCCTCTGCAAAGAACACACGCGCCCGATCTCGTGACCGATCCCCTTTTCGGAGCCAGCCCGGGGCGTCGTCTGTTTCCCGGGCCACAGGCACACACTGGCACTGGGGAGTGGTGTCGTTCCTCCTCCTCGTCCTCCTCCTCCTCCTCCTCCCTCGTCCTCCTCCTCCTCGTCCTCCTCCTCCTCCTCTCTGCCCCCACCCTTCCCCCCGCATGCAGGCTCCCCCACACCCCGCCTGGCCCCGGCCCGTCCGGGTCTCCCCCACCCGCAGAAAAGGCCAGGGGACACATGGTCCCAGGACGACGCGGTCGAGAGCCAGTGGCAGTCCGCTGGGATGCGGGGAGGAGAGACGCCCGAGCGTACCTAGGCCGACACTGCCACCGTGTGGGGTGAGAGGCCGGTGCGAGGAGAGCTCAAGAGTTCAGAGGAGGAGGAAGAGGAGCAGGAGGCAGAGAGGGAGGGGGGGTGGAGGGGAGGGCCAGGCTGAAGCTGTCTCGGGGCGATGACGTGGAAGAGAAACGTTCCCCTTCAGAAGGGCGCTCCGAAGAGAGAGCGTTCCGGCGGGACCTTGAGAGCACCTTCAAGCTGGGAGCGGGGTGGGGTGGGGTGGGGTGGGGTGGGGGAGGGAATCATCCAGACGTAGGAAAGACACCAGGCACAGAAGGCGAGACCGCTTCTTGACCAAAGGAATCGGATGCTTTTCTGTCCACGTCTGTGCTCCATCCTCAGACTCTCATGGGAATCCAGCCGGCCGGCCGGCCGGCCGGCCGGCCAGCCACCGTCGTGTCGCTCCTTTTCTGTTTCTCTCCGTGTTTCATGGCGAGTGAGTGAGAGAGTCTTTCGATGGTTCGGCTAGGATGTGTGAATGTCGTGGGACCATGGTACTTGTCAGCCGTGGATGAACAGAACGGCTTCGGCTTTTCAGGTGATCCTGAACTCCCACGCCAAATGTATAGGCCTCGTGCTGTCCCTGTGTGCTGGAGGACACCGCTGCCTACCCACATCTTGAT
>NW_017209256.1:0-3431 GCF_001704415.2 Capra hircus | reverse complement strand
CAATTATGGAGTAGGTCTAGTGAGTCTTTACAACCTCCAGACATTCTTTTGTTCGTTGTCATAACTTATTGGAGAGTATATAACTCCATTACTAACACTAGCAAGGGGGTACGCTTTCTGCCCCTTGTGATGTCTCTGTCAGAAGCTTTCTCTATCTCCTTTCTCCTTTAATAAAACTCTATTGCACAAAAGCTCTGAGCAATCAAGCCTCGTCTTGGGCCCTGGATTGAATTCTTCTCCTCCATAAGCCAAGAATCCCAGCATCTTTTCGTGGTTCAGCAACAATATTTCATTTCCTCTGCAGGAGGAGCTAGTGAGCTTAGGTCTGTCTGGAACATTCTTGATCCTGTGGGAAAATATCCTGTGCACACATCTGGATACTGGGCCTAGAGAGCCAAAATTCGCATTTCTTTCCCGGGGAGCCCTAACGTGGTGTGACTTAGCAACTGCTTGAAAATCCATCCCATTGCTGTTTTCCTCCTTCTGACAGAGCTAGCTTTGTTCCCTGCTTTGGGATGTCTCAACGAAGGGCCGGTCCATAGCTACTCGCCTGGGGCCCATTGGATGTGCAAGGTGCCCTCGACTAGGTGACCCTAGCATGGCACTCCCCCGCTCAGACACACTCCCGAGGCTTCTTTCTCATGGGAAGCACTGCTCCAACCTAGGAATGTGTCTGCAATGCTTGGAAAGTGCAGTGAGACACACAGCCCTGACTCTGCAATTGAGGCCCTCAGAGCAAGCCTGCAGCTCTGATGTCTGAGAAGCAAAACACTTGCTGCAAAGAGAGGCCTGAAAACACACTCTCTGTGGATGACTTTCCTTCCTCTAAGGAAGATAGTTTTCCCAGTCTCCTGCTTCCTGAATGTCACACAGCTGGAATGCGCTTGCTTGGAGGTCGTGATTCAGTGGCAATGACCCCTGAGGCCCTTTGCCCAGGGAGGGCTCCCACACTCACAGGCAAATCAAAGCAACTTCCAAGTGAGTCAGCTCTTCACATCAAGTGGCCAAAGTATTGGAGTTTCAGGTTCAGTATTAGTCCTTCCAATGTATATTCAGACCTGATTTCCTTTAGGATGGAGTGGTTGCGTCTCCTTGTAGTCTAAGCGACCTACAAGCATCTTCTCCAACACCACAGTTCAAAAGCATCCAATTTTCAGCTGTCACTTTCTTTATAGTACATCTTTCATATCCATCCATGACATATGGAAAAACCATAGCCTTGACTGGATGGATCTTTGTTGGCAAAGCAACGTCTCGGCTTTTTAATATGCTGTCTAGTTTGGTCATCACTTTTCTTCCAAGTCATAAATACGTTTTTAAGTTCATGGAGGCAGACATCACCTGCAGTGATTTCCAAGCCCCCAAAATAGTCTGCTGCTGTTTCCAATGTTTTCCCATCTATTTGCCATGAAGTGATGAGACTGGATGCAATGATTTTAGTTTTCTGAATGCTGAGCTTTAAGCTAACTTTTTCACTCTCCTCTTTCACTTTCATCAGGAGACTCTTTAGTTCTTCTTCACTTTCTGCCATAAGGTGGTGTCATCTGCATATCTGAGATTCTTGATATTTCTCCCAGCAATCTGGATTCCAGCGTGTGCTTCCTCCAGCCAGTGTTTCTCATGATGTACTCTGCATATAAGTTAAATAGCAGGGGTGACAATACACTGCCTTGACATATTCCTTTTCCTATTTAGAACCAGTCTGTTGTTCCATGTCCAGTTCGAACTGTTTCTTCCTGACCTGCATACAGGTTTCTCAAGAGACAGGTCAGGTGGTCTGGTATTCCCATCTCTTTCAGAATTTTTCCCAGTTTATTGTGATCCACACAGTCAAAGGCTTTGGCATAGTCAATAAAGCAGAAATAGATGCTTTTTTTCTGGAACTCTCTTGCTTTTCAATGATCCAGTGGATGTTGGCAGTTTGATCTCTGGTTTCTCTGCATGTTTTAAATCCTCTTGAACATTTGGAAGTTCACAGTTCATGTGAACTTGGAGAATTTTGAGCATTACTTTACTAGTGTGTGAGATGAGTGCAATTGTGCAGCAGCTTGAATATTCTTTGTCATTGCCTTTCTTTGGGATTGGAATGAAAACTGACCTAATGACTAGATGTTTTCAATTGCATATGCTGAAAGAACTGGCTGTGCAGTTTTGAAGAAAAAAAAAATCATTTTAACCATTTTTCTCTGAAGTGCAAGGCATATCATGCCATCCCTGAATCATAAAGTCACCTTTTCTTTATGTAGTCATAGTTCATGCCTAAATTATAGGCCAACTCGTGCTCAAATGGACTCTGATGTCAGGGGCAGATCAACTAATAAAAAGCTTGGATTGTCCCTCTGGAGGAAAGTGAGATCTTGGTCCCACGAGAAGAATCTGAAGGGTTAAGGAACTTGCAAGAGTGGGGAAAGCTTAGTCCATCCTACATGTACCAAAATCTTAAATAAGGCTTATTTACTTTACCGAAGTAAAAAAAAACAGATGATGAAAACAATTATAAATCAATGAAAGGTAAAGAAAATCATAGTCTGTTATCAAAAAATTGCATTCTAAGAAAACTTTGTTCTCTTAACCTAGAGAGGAGACTAAATTCCATCTGGTACCAGCTTACCAGAAGACAAACAAACAAACAAACAAAATTATCGGTAAGCTTAAAAAAAGTATATTCCATATATCTTGAAGTAGCAGTATTTCTGCAAAGGCATCAGTGTGAAACCATAGAGGACATGGTTAAAACCTGATTAAATAGAAATTGACAATGTAATCTGGTCACTGCTGCGACTTGAAATGCTTTAATATGATAACTGGAATTATAACTGACAGCATTTGACCAGGCACATATCAGATTTTCACGGATGTCAGATAATTTCTAGGATATCTATATTAGGAACTGAAGGAATCTTTGAACCTAGGAAAGAAAACAACAGTCTCAAAGGCCCTTGCTGAATCATCTATCAGCAAGGAATGTCTTTGCAAGGATCGCAAAGTGAAGGGAAAATACACCGACCTGCCTCTGCAACTTTGGTCCTCTGAGCAGATCTGGAGGTCTCCCTTTGTATAAGCTAACCTGTTCCTTCCAAATAGAGGTTTGCAACACAAAACAAGTGGCCGCCTATTCTTCCCGAAGGAGGCTCTCTTTCCCCACATCCTGCGAACACCCTTTCCCAGCCTCCTGAAAAGCGCTTCTTGCAGTTCCTTTCAGAGAAATCCTATGGACGGAGAAGCCTGGTAGGCTGCAGTCCGTGGGGTCGCTGAGGGTCGGACGACGACTGAGCGACTGCACTTTTCATTTTCACTTTCATGCATTGGAGAAGGCAATGGCAACCCACTTACTGTTCTTGCCTGGAGAATCCCAGGGACGGGGGAGCCTAGTGGGCTACCGTCTATGGCGTCGCACAGAGTCGAACACGACTGAAGCAACTTAGCAGCAG
>NW_017209255.1:0-3432 GCF_001704415.2 Capra hircus | reverse complement strand
CCTCGTGGAAAGCCACAGATCCCTTGATCCACGAAGGAAGCGTGACACTGCTGCTACTGCTCGGGAGGAAAGCGCTAGTGCGGCCCCCAATCGAGACGAGGACTGACTCCCCTGGGAGACTCCAGAAGTACCCCATTATCCATGTAAGCACTGGTGAGGAATCCTCAGTTTCCGGAACCGACTCCTCACAAGATCTTATTCCCCGCATCGACGGAGAGTATTCCCGAGAGGCCCCCGAGCAACTCGCATGGGACTGGCCTTTCCTGAGGCCACCAGAGCGGGTCCATGAGGTCCTGTCGTAAGTCGAGAGCACCTGCGGCAACTCGAGAAAATCCAGGAGTTTCTCCCCTCCAGGCGAGATGAGGCCCATTTCCACTGAGGCGTCTCGAGGCTAATCACATCTAACATCGGAAATTCCAAAAGGGTCCTTCACACCTTGCTGCAACTCAAGAAGTTCCCCGACATACCCGTCTCCATGAGAGGAAGCACGAGAGTCCGCCCACATCCAGAGTAGCCCCGTTTCCGCCTCATAGCTCGAGAGTAGGGATCCTTTCCCTGCGTGGTGGGGAAAGAATTCCCCGCGTTCCCGTCGCATCTCAAGTGGAGGCAGTCTCGACAGGAAAGGCTAGAGGAACTCCAGGGTCGTGCCACCATTCCCAGAGTCCCCAGATGTCTCAGTCCATTCCAGGGAAACCTGTTTTCCCTGCACTGCCTCGACTTTCAAGCCGAGGATCCAGTCACACCACGGTGGCACGTGGGACAGCCCTGTGGGAAAGCCTCGTGGGAAAGCCTCGGGAAAGCCTCGAGGAAAAGCCACAGATCACTTGATCCACGCGAAGGGAAGCGCGACACTGCTGCTACAGCTCGGGAGGAAAGCGCACTTTCATGCCCCCACTCGAGACGAGGACTGACTCCCCTGGGGAGACTCCAGAAGTACCCCAAGATCCATGTCAGCAATGAAGAGGAATCCTCAGGTTCCGGCACCGACTCCACTCGAGGTCTTAGGCCCGGCATCGACTGGAGAGGAACCCGATAGGCTCCCGAGCAACTCGCATGGGGACTGGCCTTTCCGAGGCCACCAGAGCGGGTCCCTGAGGTTCCCGTCGTAAGTCGAGAGCACCTGCCGCCACTCGAGAAAATCCAGGAGGCTCTCCCCTCCAGGCGAGATGATGCCCATTTCCGCTGAGGCGTCTTGAGGCTAATCACATCTAACCTCTGGAACTTCCAAAGGGTCCTTCACACCCTTGCTGCAACTCAAGAAGTTCCCTGACATACCCGTGTCCACTCGAGAGGAAGCACGAGAGTCCCGCCACATCCAGAGGAGCCCCGTTTCTGCCTCCTAGCTCGAGAGGAAGGATCCTTTCCCTCCCTGGTCGGGAAAGAAATTCCGATGTTCCCGTCGCTGCTCAAGAGGAGGCGCTCTCCACAGGAAAGGCGAGAGGAACTCCAGGTCGTGCCACCATTCCAGAGTACCCCGATGTCTCAGTCCATTCCTGGGAAAACTGTTTTCCCTGCACTGCCTCGACTTTCAAGCCGAGGATCCACTCACCCAACGGAGGCACGCGGGACAGCCCTGTGGGAAAGCCTCATGGGAAAGCCTCCTGGGAAAGCCTCGAGAAAGCCACAGATCCCTTGATGCACGCGAAGGGAAGCGTGACACTGCTGCTACAGCTGGGGAGGAAAGCGCACGTGCATGCCCTCACTCGAGATGAGGACTGACTCACCTGGGGAGACTCCAGAAGTACCCCAAGATCCATGTCATCACTGGAGAGGAATCCTCAGGTTCCGGCACCGACTCCACACAAGATCTTAGGCCCCGGCATCACGGGAGAGGAATCCCGAGAGGCCGCCTAGCAACTCGCATGCGGACTGGCCTTTCCTGAGGCCACCAGAGCGGGTCCCTGAGGTCCCTGTCGTAAGTCGAGAGCACCTGCCGCAACTCGAGAAAATGCAGGAGGTTCTACCCTCCAGGCGAGATGAGGCCCATTTCCGCTGAGGCGTCTGGAGGCTAATCACATCTAACATCTGGAACTTCCAAAGGGTCCTTCACACCCTTGCTGCAACTCAAGAAGTTCCCGACATACCCGTCTCCACTCGAGAGGAAGCACGAGAGTCCCGCCCACATCCAGAGGAGACCCGTTTCCGACTCCTAGCTCGAGAGGAGGCATCCTTTCCCTGCGTGTTGGGGAAAGAATTCCCGCGTTCCCGTCGCATCTCAAGAGGAGGCGCTCTCCACAGGAAAGGCGAGAGGAACTCCAGGGTCGTGCCACCATTCCCAGCGTCCCCCAGATGTCTCATTCCATTCCAGGGAAACCTGTTTTCCCTGCACTGCCTCGACTTTGAAGCCGAGGATCCACTCACACCACGGTGGCACGTGGGACTGCCCAGTGGGTAAACGTCGTGGGAAGGCCTCGTGGCAAAGCCTCGTGCAAAGCTCCACGGAAAGCCACAGATTCCTGGATCCACGCGAAGGGAAGCGTGACACTGCTGCTACAGCTCTGGAGGAAATTGCACGTACATGCATCCACTAGAGACGAGGACTGACTCACCTGGGAGACTCCAGAAGTACCCCAAGGTCCATGTAAGCACTGGAGAGGTTTTCTCAGGTTCCGTCACCGACTCCACACAAGGTATAAGGCGCCGGCATCGACGGGAGAGGAATCCGAGAGGCCCCGAGCAACTCGCATGGTGACTGGCCTTTCCTGAGGCCACCAGAGCGGGTCCCTGAGGACCCCGTCTTAAGTCCACAGCACTGCCGCAACTCGAGAAAATTCAGGAGGTTCTCCCCCTTCAGGCGACATGAGGCCCATTTGTGCTGAGGCGTCTCGAGACTAATCACACCTAACCTCTGGAACTTCCAAAGCGTCTTTCACACCCTTGCTTCAATTCAAGAAGTTCCTCGACATACCCGTTTCCCCTCGAGAGGAAGCACGAGAGTCCCGCCCACATCCAGAGGAGCCCCGTTTCCGCCTCATAGTTCCAGAGGAGGATCCTTTCCCTACGTGGTCGGTAAGTATTCCTGGCGTTCCCGTCGCAACTTAAGAGGAGGCGCTCTCCACAGGAAAGGCGAGAGGAACTCCAGGGTCGTGCCACCATTCCCAGAGTCCCCCAGATGCTCAGTCCATGCCAGGGAAACCAGTTTTCCCTGCACTGCCTCGACTTTCAAGCCGAGGATCGACTCATACAACGGTGGCACATGGGACAGCCCTGTGGGAAAGCCCCTCGTGGAAAGCCTCATGGGAAAGCCTCGAGGTAAAGCCCCTGATCCCTTGATCCCAAGAAGGGAAGCGTGACACTCCTGCTACAGCTCGGGAGTGCGCGTGCATGCCCCCACTCGAGACGAGGACTGACTCCCCCTGGGAGACTCCAGAAGTACCGCCCAAGATCCATGTCAGCACTGGAGAGGAATCCTCAGTTTCCGGCACCGACTCA
>NW_017209254.1:0-3432 GCF_001704415.2 Capra hircus | reverse complement strand
AAACTCCAGAAGTACCCCAAGATCCATGTCAGCACTAGAGGAATCTCAGGTTCCGTACCACTCCATACAAGATCTTAGGCCCCGCATCGACGGCGAGAGAATCCCGAGAGGCCCCGAGAAACTCGCATGGGGACTGGCCTTTCCTGAGGCCACCAGAGCGGGTCCCTGATCCCCCGTCGTAAGTCGAGAGCACCTGCAGCAACTCGAGAAAATCCAGGAGGTTCTCCCCTCCAGGCGAGATGAGGCCCATTTCCGATGAGCGTCTCGAGGCTAATCACACCTAACCTCTGGAACTTCCAAAGGTCCTTCACACCCTTGCTGCAACTCAAGAAGTTCCCCGACATACCCGTCTCCACTCGAGAGAAGCACGAGAGTTCCACCAACATCCAGAGGAGCCCCGTTTCTGCCTCCTAGCTCGAGAGAGGGATCCTTTCACTGCGTGGCGGAAATACTTCCCGCATTCCCGTCGCATCTCAAAAGAGGGGCTCTCCACAGGAAAGGCGAGAGGAAACTCCATGGTCGTGCCACCATTCCAGAGTCCCCAGATGTCTCAGTCCATTCCAGGGAAACCTGTTTTCCCTGCACTGCCTCCACTTTCAAAACGAGGATCGACACACACCTCGGTGGCACTTGGACAGCCCTGTGGGAAAGCCTTGTGGGGGAAAGCTTCGAGGGAAAGCCACAGATCCCTTGATCCAGGCGAGGAAGCGTGACACTGCAGCTACAGCTTATGAGGAAAGCGCACGTGCATGCCCCCACTCGAGACGAGGACTGACTCCCCTGGAGAGTCCAGAAGTACCCCAACTATCCATGTCAGAACTTTAGAAGAATCCTCAGGTTCCGCACCCACTCCACACAAAGATCTTAGGCCCCGGTATCGACGGAGAAGAATCCCGAGAGGCCCGAGCAACTCGCATGGGACTGGCCTTTCCTGAGGCCCACCAGAGGGTCCCTGAGTCCCCCGTCGTAAGTCGAGAGCACCTGCCGCAACTCGAGAAAATCCAGGAGGTTCTCCCCTCCAGGCGAGATTAGGCCCATTTCTGCTGAGGCGTCTCGAGGCTATTCACACCTAAACTCTGGAACTTCCAAAGGTCCTTCACACCCTTGCTGTAACTCAAGAAGTTCCCCGACATACCCGTCTCCACTCGAGAGGAAGCACGAGAGTCCCGCCCACATCCAGAGGAGCCCCGTTTCCACCTCCTAGCTCGAGAGAGGGATCCTTTCCCTGCCGTGGGGAAAGAATTCCCGGCTTCCCGTCGCATCTCAAGAGGAGGCGCTCTCCACAGGAAAGGCGAGAGAAACTCCAGGGTCGTGCCACCATTCCCAGAGTCCCCCAGATGTCTCAGTCCATTCCAGGGAAACCTGTTTTCCCTGCACTGCGTCGACTTTCAAGCCGAGAATCGACTCACACCACGGTGGCACGTGGGACAACCATGTAGGAAAGCCTCGTGGAAAAGCCTCGTGGGAATACCTCGAACGAAAGCCCCTGATCCCTTGATCCTCGCGAAGGGAAGCGTGACACTGCTGCTACAGCTTGGGAGGAAAACGCACGTGCATGCTCCCACTCGAGACGAAGACTGACTCCCCTGGGAGACTCCAGTAGTACCCCAAGATACATGTCAGCACTGGAGAGGAATGCCCAGGTTCCAGCACCGACTCCACACAAGGTCTTACGCCCCGGCATCGACGGGAGGGGAATGCCGAGAGGCCCCCGAGCAACTCGCATGGGGACTGGCCTTTCCTGAGCCACAAGAGCGGGTCCCTGAGGTCCCCGTCGTAAGTCGAGAGCACCTGCCCGCAACTTGATAAAATCCAGGAGGTTCTCCCCTCCATGCGAGATGAGGCCCAATTCCACTGAGGCGTCTGAGGCTAATCACATCTAACATCTGGAACTTCCAAAGAGTCCTTCACACACTTGCTGCAACTCAAGAAGTTCCACGACATACCCTCTCCACTCGAGAGAAGCACAGGAATCCCGCCCACATCCAGAGGAGCCCCATTTCCGACTCCTAACTCGAGAGGAGGGATCCTTTCCCTCGTTTCGGGAAGAATTCCCGGCGTTCCCGTCGCATCTCAAGAAGAGGCGCTCTCCACAGGAAAAGCGAGAGGAACTCCAGGGCCGTGCCACCATTCCCAGAGTCCCCCAGATGTATCAGTCCATTCCAGGGAAACCTGTTTTCCCTGCACTGCCTGGACTTTCAAGCCCAGGATCGACACACACCACGGTGGCACGTGGACAGCCCTGTGGGAAAGCCTCGTGGGAAAGCCTCCTGGAAAGCCTCGAGGGAAAGCCACAGATCCCTTGATCCACGCGATGGTAAGCGTGATACTTCTGCTAAAGCTCGGGAGGAAAGCCACGTGCATGCCCCACTCGAGACGAGGACTGACTTCCCTGGGGAGACTCCAAAAGTACCCCAAGATCCATGCAGCAGCACTGGAGAGGAATCCTCAGGTTCCGGCACCAACTTCACACAAGGTCTTAGGCACCGGTTTCGACGGAGAAGAATCCCGAGAAGCCCCCGAGCAACTCGCATGGGCACTGGCCTTTCCTGAGGCTACCAGAATGGTCCCTGAGATCCCCGTCGTAAGTCGAGAGCACCTGCCGCAACTCGAGAAAATCCAGGAGGTTCTCCCCTCCAGCGAGATGAGGCCCATTTCCACTGAGGCGTCTCGAGGCTAATCACATGTGACATCTGGAACTTCCAAAGGGTCCTTCACACCCTTGCTGCAACTCAAGAAGTTCCCCGACATACCCATCTCCACTCGAGAGGAAGCACGAGACTCCCGCCCACATCCAGAGGAGCCCCGTTTCCGCCTCCTAGCTCGAGAGAGGGATCCTTTCCCTGCGTGGTGGGGAAAGAATTCCCGCGTTCCCGTCGCTTCTCAAGAGGAGGCGCTCTCCACAGGAAAGGCGAGAGGAACTCCAGAGTCGTGCCACCATTCCCAGATCCCCAGATGTCTCAGTCCATTCCAGGGCAACCTGTTTTCCCTTGCACTGCTTCTACTTTCAAGCCGAGGATCGACTCACACCACGGTGGCACGTAGGACAGCCCTCTGGAAAGCCTCGGGAAAGCCTCCTGGAGAGCCTCGAGGAAAGCCACAGATCCCTTGATCCACGCGAAGGGAAGCATGACACTGCTGCTACAGCTGGGGAAAAAGCGCACGTGCATGCCCACACTCGAGACGAGGACTGACTCTCCTGGAGAGACTCCAAAAGTACCCCAAGATCCATGTCAGCACTCGAGAGGATTCCTCAGGTTCCGGCACCGAGTCCAAACAAGGTCTTAGACCCAGCATCGACGCAAGAGGAATCCCCAGAGGCCGCCGAGCAACTCGCATGGGGACTGGCCTTTCCTGAGGCCACCAGAGCGGGTCCCTGAAGTCCCCGTCCTAAGTCGAGATCACCTGCCGCAACTCGAGAAAATCCAGGAG
>NW_017209253.1:0-3433 GCF_001704415.2 Capra hircus | reverse complement strand
GAGGCCCATTTCCGCTGAGGCGTCTCGAGGCTAGTCACACCTAACCTCTGGAACTTCCAACGGGTCCTTCACACCCTTGCCGCAACTCAAGAAGTTCCCCACATACCGTCTCCACTCGAGACGAAGCATGAGAGTCCCGCCCACATCCAGAGGAGCCCCGTTTCCGCCTCCTAGCTCGAGAGGAGGGATCATTTCCCTGCGTGGTCGGGAAAGAATTCCCGGCGTTCCTGTCGCATCTCAAGAGGAGGCACTCTCCCACAGTAAAGGCGTGAGGAACTCCAGGGTTGTGCCACCATTCCCAGAGTCCTCCAGATATCTCAGTCATTCCAGGGAAACCTGTTTTCCCTGCACTGTTTTCGACTTTCAAGCAGAGGATCGACTCACACCACGTTGCCACGTGGGACAGCCCTGTGGGAAAGCCTCGTGTCGGGAAAGCCTCGTGGGAAAGCCTAGAGGGAAAGCCACAGATCCCTTGATCCACGCAAAGGGAAGCGTTACAATGCTGGCTACAGCTCGGTAGTAAAGCGCACTTGTATGCCCCCACTCGAGACGAGGACTGACTCCACCTGGGGAGAGTCCAGAAGTCTCCCAAGATCCTTTTCAGCACGGAGAGGAAGCCTCAGGTTCCGGCAACCGATCCCACACAAGGTCTTAGGCCCCGGCATCGGACGGAGAGGAATCCCGAGAGGTCCCCGGCAACTCCCATGGGGATTGGCCATTCCAGAGGCCACCAGAGCGGGTCCCTGAGGACAACGTCTCAAGTCGAGAGCACTGCCGCAACTCGAGAAAATCCAGGAGGTTCTCCCTCCAGGCGAGATGAGGCCCATTTCCGCTGAGGCGTCTCGAGGCTAATCACACCTAAACTCTGGAACTTCCAAAGGGTCCTTCACACCCTTGCTGCAACTCAAGAAGTTCCCCGACATACCCGTCTCCACTCGAGAGGAAGCACGAGAGCCCACCCATCATCCAGAGCAGTCCCGCTTCCGCCTCCTAGCTCGAGAGGAGGGATCCTTTCCCTGCGTGGTCGGGACAGAATTCCCGGCGTTCCCGTCGCATCTCAAGAGGAGTCGCTTTCCACAGGAAAGGCGAGAGGAACTTCCAGAGTCGTACCACCATTCCAGAGTCCCCCAGATGTCTCCCGTCCATTTCCAGGGAAACCTGTTTTCCCTGCACTGCCTCGACTTTCAAGCCGAGGATCGACTCACACCACGGTGGCACGTGGGACAGCCCTGTGGGAAAGCCTCGTGGGAAAGCCACAGATCCCTTGATCCACGCGAAGGGAAGCGTGACACTGCTGCTACAGCTCGGGAGGAAAGCGCACGTGCCTGCCCCCACTCGAGACGAGGACTGACTCCCCTGGGGAGACTCCAGAAGTACTTCAAGATCCATGTCAGCACTGGAGAGGAATCCTCACGTTCCGGCAACGACTCCACAAAAGGTCTTAGGCCCCTTCATCGACGGGAGAGGAATCCGGAGAGGCCCCAGAGCAACTCGCATGGGGACTGGCCTTTCCTGAGGCCACCAGAGCGGGTCCTGAGGTCCCCGTCGTAATTCGAGAGCACCTGCCGCAACTCGAGAAAATCCAGGAGGTTCTCCCCTCCAGGTGTGATGAGGCCCATTTCTGCTGAGGCGTCTCGAGGCTAATCACACCTAACCTCTGGAACTCCAAAGGTTCTTTCACACCCTTGCCTGCAACTCAAGAAGTTCCCCGACATACCGGTCTCCACTCAAGAGGAAGCACGAGAGTACCGTAAACATCCAGAGGGGCCCCCGTTTCCGCCTCATAGCTTGAGAGGAGGGATCCTTTCCCTGCGTGTTCGGGAAAGAATTCCCGGCGTTCTCCTCGCATCTCAAGAGGAGGTGGGCCTCCACAGGAAAGGCGAGAGGAACTCCAGGGTCGTGCCACCATTCCCAGAGTCCCCCAGATGTCTAGGTCCATTCCAGGGAAACCTGTTTTCCCTGCACTGCCTCGAATTTCAAGCCGAGGATCGACCCACAGCACGATGACACGTGGGACAGCCCTGTGGTTAAGACTCGTGGGAAAGCCTCGTGGAAAGCCTCGATGGAAAGCCACGGATCCCTTGATCCACGCGAAGGGAAGCGGGACACCGCTGCTACAGCTCGGGTGAAAGCGCACGTGGATGCCCCCACTCGAGTAGAGGACTGACTCCCCTGGGGAGACTCCAGAAGTACCCCAAGATCCATGTCAGCACTGGAGAGGAATCCTCAGGTTCCGGAACTGACTCCACACAAGGTCTTAGGCCCCAGCATCGATGGGAGAGGAATCCCGAGAGGCCCCCGAGCAACTCGCATGGGGACTGGCCTTTCCTGAGGCCACCAGAGCGGGTCCCTGAGGTTCCCCGTCGTAAGTCGAGAGCACCTGCCGCAACTCGAGAAAAATCCAGGAGGTTCTCCCCTCCAGGCGAGATGAGGCCCATTTCCGCTGAGGCGTCTCGAGGCTAGTCACACCTAACCTCTGGAACTTCCAACGGGTCCTTCACACCCTTGCTGCAACTCAAGAAGTTCCCGACATACCCGTCTCCACTCGAGACGAAGCACGAGAGTCCCGCCCACATCCAGAGGAGCCCCGTTTCCCCCTCCTAGCTATAGAGGAGGGATCCTTTCCCTGCGTGGTCGGGAAAGAATTCCCGGCCCTCCCGTCGCATTCCAAGAGGAGGCGCTCTCCACATGGAAAGGCGAGAGGAACTCCAGGGTCATGCCACCATTCCCAGAGTCCCCCCAGATGTCTCTGTCGATTCCAGGAAAAACCTGTTTTCCATGCACTGGGTCGACTTTCAAGCCGAGGATCGACTCACACCACGGTGACACGTGGGACAGCCCTGTGGGAAAGCCTCGTGGGAAAGCCTTGGGAAAGCCTCGAGGGAAAGCCACAGATCCCTTGATCCACGCGAAGGGGAAGCATGACACTGCTGCTACAGCTCGAAGGAAAGCGGCACGTGCATGCCCCCACTCGAGAGGAGGACTGACTCTACTGGGGAGACTCCAGAAGTCCCCCCAGATCCACGTCAGCACTGGAGAGGAATACTCAGGTTCCGGCACCGGATCCACACAAGATCTTAGGCCCTGGCATCGACGGGAGAGGAATCCCGAGAGGCCCCCGAACAACTCGCATGGGGACTGGCCTTTCCAGAGCCCACCAGAGTGGGTCCCTGAGGTCCCCGTCGTAAGTCGAGAGCACCTGCCGCGCAACTCGAGAACATCCAGGAGGTTCTCCCTCCAGGCGAGATGAGTGCCATTTCCACTGAGGCATCTCGAGGCTAATCACACCTAACCTCTGGAGGCTCCCAAAGCGACTTCACACCCTTGCTGCAACTCAAGAAGATCCCCGACATACCGTCTACACTCGAGAGGAAGCACGAGAGTCCCGCCCACATCCAGAGGAGCCCCGTTTCCGGCCTCCTAGCTCGAGAGG
>NW_017209252.1:0-3434 GCF_001704415.2 Capra hircus | reverse complement strand
AAAGCCTCGTGGGAAAGCCTCGAGGGAAAGCCACAGATCCCTTGATCCACGCGAAGGGTAGCGTCACACTGCTGCTTCAGCTCGGGAGGAAAGGGCACGTGCATTCCCCCCACTCGAGACGACGACTGACTCCCCTGGGGAGACTCCAGAAGTACACCAAATCCATTTCTGCACTGGAGAGGAATGCTCAGTTCCGGCAGCGTCTCCACACAAGATCTTAGGCCCTGGCATCGACGGGAAAGGAAACCCGAGAGGCCCCGAGCAACTCGCATGGGGACTGGCCTTTCCTGAGGCCACCAGAGCGGGTCCCTGAGGTCCCCATCGTAAGTGGAGAGCACCTGCCGCAACTCGAGAAAATCCAGGAGTTTTCTCCCTCCAGGCGAGATGAGGCTCATTTCCGCTGAGGCGTCTCGAGGTCACACCTAACCTCTGGAACTTCCAAAGGGTCCTTCCACCCTTGCTGGAACTCAAGAAGTTCCCGACATACCCGTCTCCACTCGAGAGGAAGAACGAGTGTCCCGCCCACATCCCAGAGGAGCCCTGTTTCCGCCTCATAGCTCGAGAGGATTTATCCTTTCCCTGCGTGGTCGGGAATGAATTCCCGTCGTTCCAACGCATCTTAAGTGGAGGCGCTCTCCACAGGAAAATAGAGAGGAACTCCAGGGTCGTGCCACCATTCCCAGAGTCCCCAGATGTCTCAGTCCATTCCAGGGGAAAACTTTATTCGCCTGCACTGCCTCGACTTTCAAGCATAGGATCGACTCACACCATGGTGGCACGTGGGACAGCCCTGTGGGAAAGCCTCGTGGGAAAGCCTCGAGGGAAAGCCACAAATCCCTTGATCCACGCAAAGGGAAGCGTGACACTGCTGCTAACAGATCGGGAGGAAAGCGCACGTGCATGCCCCACTCGAGACGAGGACGGACTCCCGCGGGAAACTCAGAAGTAACCCAAAATCCATGTCAGCACTGGAGAGGAATCCTCAGGTTCCGGCACCGACTCCACACATGGTCTTAAGCCCCAGCATCGACGGGAGAGGAATCCCGAGAGGCCCCCGAGCAACTCGCAAGGGGACTGGCCTTTCCTGAGGCCGCCAGAGCGGGTCCCTGAGGTCCCCGTCGTAAGTCGAGAGCACCTGCCACAACTTGAGAAAATCCAGGAGGTTCTCCCGTCCAGGCGAGATGAGACCCGTTTCCGCTGAGGCGTCTCGAGACTAATCACACCTAACCTCTGGAACTTCCAAAGGGTCCTTCACACCCTTGCTGCAAACTCAAGAAGTTCCCCGACATACCCGTCTCAACTCGAGAGGAAGAACGAGAGTTCCCCGCACATCCAGAGGAGCCGCGTTTCCGCCCTCCTAGCACGAGAGGAGGGATCCTTTCCCTGCGTGGTCGGGAAAGAATTCCCGGTGTTCCCGTCGCATCTCAAGGGGAGGCGTTCTCCACAGGAAAGGCGAGAGGAACTCCAGAGTCTTGCCACCATTCCCAGAGCCCCGAGATGTCTCAGTCCTTTCCAGGGAAACCTGTTTTCCCTGCACTGCCACGACGTTCAATCCGAGGATCGACTCACACCACGGTGGCTCATGGGACAGCCCTGTGGGAAAGCCTCGTGGGAAATCCTCGTTGGAAAGCCTCGAGGGGAAAGACACAGATCCCTAGATCCACGCGAAGGGAAGCGTGACACTGCTGCTAGAGCTCGGAAGGAAACCGCACGTGCATGCCCCACTCGAGACGAGGACTGACTCCCCTGGGGAGACTCCAGAAGTACACCAAGATCCATGTCAGCATTGTAGAGGAATCCTCAGGTTCCGGCACTGACTCCACACAAGGTCTTAGGCACCAGCATCGACGGAGAGGAATCCTGAGAGCCCCCGAGCAACTCGCATGGGGACTGGCCTTTCCTGTGGCCACCAGAGGGTTCCCTGAGGTCCCCATCGTAAGTCGAGAGCACCTGCCGCAACTCGAGAAAATCCAGGAGGTTCTCCCCTCCAGGCGAGATGAGGCCCATTTCCGCTGAGGCGTCTGGAGGCTAATCACACCTAACCTCTGGAACTTCCAAAGGGGTCCTTCACACCCTTGCTGCAAATCAAAGAGTTCCCCAACATACCCGTCTCCACTCGAGAGGAAGCACGAGAGTCCCGCCCACATAAAGAGGAGCCCCATTTCCGCCTCCTAGCTCGAGAGGAGGGATCCTTTCCCTGCGTGGTCGAGAAAGAATTCCGGGCGTTCCCGTCGCATCTCAAGAGGAGGGGCTCTCCACAGGAAAGGCGAGAGGAACTCCAGGGTCGTGCCACCATTCTGAGAGTCCCCCAGATGTCTCAGTCCATTCCAGGGAAACCTGTTTTCCCTGCACTGCCTCGACTTTCAAGCCGAGGATCGACTCACAACACGGTGGCACGTGGGACAGCCCTGCGGGAAATCCTCGTAGGAAAGCTTTGTGGAAAGACTCGAGTGAAAACCACAGATCCATTGATCCAAGCGAAGGGAAAGCGCGACACTGCTGCTACAGCTTGAGAGGAAAGCGCACGTGCATGCCCCCACTCGAGACGAGACTGACTGCCCTGGGAGAATCCAGAAGTACCCCAAGATCCATGTCGGCACTGGAGAGGAATTCTCAGGTTCTGGCAACTGAGTCCACACAAGGTCTTAGGACCCAGCATCGACGGGAGAGGAATCCCGATGGGCCCCCGAGCAACTCGCATGGGGACTGGCCTTTCCTGAGGCCACCACACCGGGTCCCTGAGTTCCCCGTCGTAAGTCGAGAGCACCAGCCGCAACTCGAGAAAACCAGGAGGTTCTCCCCTCCAGGCGAGCTGAGACCTATTTCCGCTGAGGTATCTCGAGGCTAATCACACTTACCTCTGGAACTTCCAAAGGGTCCGTCACTCCCTTGCTGCAACTCAAGAAGTTCCCCGACATACCCGTCTCACTCAAGAGGAACCCGAGGGTCCGCCCATATCCAGAGTGGTCCGTTTCCGCCTGCTAGCTCGAAAGGAGGCATCCTTTCCCTGCGTGTCGGGGAAAGAATTCCTAGCGTTCCCGTCTCATCTCAAGAGTAGGCGCTCTCCACAGGAAAGGCGAGAGGAACTCCAGTATCAGGCCCCATTCCCAGAGTCCCCCAGATGTCTCAGTCCATTCCAGGGAACCTGTTTTCCCTGCACTGCGTCGACTTTCAAGGCCGAGGATGGACTCACACCCGATGGCACGTTGGACAGCCCTGTGGGAAAGCCTCGAGGGAAAGCCACAGATCCCTTGATCCACGCGTAGGGAAGAGTGACACTGCTGCTACAGCTCGGAGCAAGCGCACGTGCATGCCCCCCACTCGAGACGAGGACTGACTCCATGGGGGAGACTCCAGAAGTACCCCAAGATCCATGTCAGCCTGGAGAGGAATCCTCAGGTTCCGGCAACGACTCCACACAAGGTCTTAGGCCC
>NW_017209251.1:0-3435 GCF_001704415.2 Capra hircus | reverse complement strand
GCCGGGATCAAGGGATCTGTGGCTTTCCCACGAGGCTTTCCCACAGTGCTGTCCCACGTGCCACCATGGTGTGAGTGGATCCTGGCGTGAAAGTCGAGGCATCGCGGGGAAAACAGGTTCCTCTGAAATGGACTGAGATATCTGGGGGACTCTTGAATGGTGGCACGACCTGGAGTTCCTCTCGCCTTTCCTATTGAGAGCCCTTGCTCTTGAGAGCCACGGACGCTGAAAATCTTTCCTAACTAAGCAGGATAGGATCCCATCTCGAGCTACAGGCGGAAACGGGGTTCCCCTGGATGTGGGCGGGACACTCGTGCTTCCTCTCGAGTGGAGACGGGTATGTCGGGGAACTTCTTGAGTTGCAGCAAGGACTTTTTGAATTTCCAGAGTTTAGGTGTGATGAGCCTCCAGACGCCTCAGAGGAAATGGGCCTCATCTCGCCTGGAGGCGGAGAACTCCTGGATTTTCTAGAGTTGGGCAGGGTCTCTCGAGTTACGACGGGGACCTCAGGGACCCGCTCCGGTGGCCTCAGGAAAGGCCAGTGCCATGGGAGTTGCAAGGGGGCTTTTCGGGATTCCTCTCCCGTCGATGTCGGGGCCTAAGACCTTGTGTGGAGTTGGGGCTGGAACCTGAGGATTCCTCTCCAGTGCTGATATGGATCTTGGGGTACTTCTGGAGTCTCTCCTGGGGAGTCCAGTGCTCATCTCGTGTGGGGGCATGCACGTGAGCTTTCCTCACGAACTGTAGCAGCAGTGTCACACTTCCCGTCGCGGGGATCAAGGGATCTGTGGTTTTCCCTCGAGGCTTTCCGACGAGGTTTTCCCACAGGGCTGTCCACGTGGGACATGCATGGTGGAGTGAGTGGATCCTCGGCTTGAAAGTACCGGCAGTGCAGGGAAAACGAGTTCCTCTGGAATGGACTGAGACATCTGGGGGTCCCTTGGAATTGTGGCACGAAACTGGGATTTCTCTCGCCTTTCCTGTTGAGAGCGCCTCTTCTTGAGATGCGACGGGAAAGCCGGGAATTCTTTCCAGACGAAGCAGGAAAAGAATCACTAATCTCAAGCGACGAGGTGGAAACCAGGCTCCTCTGGATGTGGGGGGAACCTCGTGCTTCCTCTCGAGTGGAGACTGGTATGTCGGGGAACTTCTTGAGTTGCAGCAAGCGTGTGAAGGACCCTTTGGAAGTTCCAGAGGTTAGGTGTGATTAGCCTCGAGACGCTCAGCGGAACTGGGCCTCATCTCGCCTAGAGGGGAGAACCTCCTGGATGTTCTCGAGTTGTGGCAGGTGCTCTCGACTTAAGACGGGGACCTCAGGGACCCGCTCTGGTGGCCTAAGGAAAGGCCAGTCCCCATGCGAGTAGCTCAGGGGCCCTCTTGGGATTCCTCTCCTTCGAGGGGGGCCTAAGACCTTGTGTTGAGTCGGTGCTGGAACCTGAGGATTCCTCTCCAGTGCTGACATGGATCTTAGGGTACTTCTGGAGTCTCCCCAGGGGAGTCAGTCCTCCTCTCAGTGGGGGCTTGCACGTGCGCTTTCCTCCGAGCTGTAGCAGCAGTGTCACACTTCCCTTCGCGTTGATCAAAGCAACTGTGGCTTTCCTCGAGGCTTTCCCACGAGGCATTCCTCGAGGCTTTCCCACGAGGCTTTCCCACAGGGCTGTCCCACGTGCCACGTGGTGTGAGTCGATCCTCTTCTTGAAAGTCGAGGCAGTGCAGGGAAAACAGGTTTCCCTGGAATGGACTGAGACATCTGGGAGACTCTGGGAATGTTGGCACGACCTGGAGTTCCTCTCGCCTTTCCTGTGGAGATCGCCTCCTCTTGAGATGTGCCGGGAACACTGGAAACTCTTTCCCGATCACTGAGGGAAAGGATCCCTCCTCTCGAGCTACGAGGCGGAAACGGGGCTCCTCTGAATGTGGGCGGGACTCTCGTGCTTCCTCTCGAGTGGAGACGGGTATGTTGGGATCTTCTTGAGTTGCAGCAAGGGTGTGAAGGACCCTTTGGAAGTTCCAGGGGTTAGGTGTGATTAGCCTTGAGACACTCAGCGGAAATGGTCCTCATCTCGCCTGGAGGGGAGAACCTCCTGGATTTTCTCGAGTGTCGGCAGGTGCTCTCGACTTACATCGGGGACCTCAGGGACCCGCTCTTGTGGCCTCAGGAAAGGCCAGTCCCCATGCGTTTGCTCGGGGCCTCTCAGGATTCCTCTCCCATCGATGCCCGGCCTAAGTCCTTGTGTGGAATCAGTGCCGGAACGTGAGGATTCCTCTCCAGTGCTGACTTGGGTCTTGGGGTACTAATGGAGTCTCCCTAGTGGAGTCAGTCTTCGTCTCGAGTGGGGGTATGCACGTGCGATTTCCTCCCGAGCTGAAGCAGCAGTGTCACGCTTCCCTTCACGTGGTTCAAGGGATCAGGGGCTTTCCCTCGAGGCTTTTTTCCCACGAAGCTTTCCCACGAGGCTTTCCCACGGGGCTGTCCCACGTGACACCGTGGTGTGAGTCGATCCTCGGCTTGAAAGTCGAGGCAGTGCAGGGAAAACAGGTTTCCCTGGAATGGACTGAGACATCTGGGGGACTCTGGGAATGGTGACACGTACCTGGAGTTCCTCTCGCCTTTCCTGTGGAGAGCGCCTCCTCTTGAGATGTGACGGGAACGCCGGGAATTCTTTCCCGACCATGCAGGGAAAGGATCCCACCTCTCGGGCTAGGAGGTGGAAACGGGGCCCTCTGGATGTGGGAGGGACTCTCGTGCTTCCTCTCGAGTGGAGACCGGGTATGTCGGGGAACTTCTTGAGTTGCAACAAGGGAGTGAAGGACCCTTTGGAAGTTCCAGATGTTAGATGTGATTAGACTCGAGACGCATCAGCGGAAATGGGTCTCATCTCGCCTGGAGGGGAGAACCTCCTGGATATTCTCGAGTTGCGGCAGGTGCTCTCAACTTAAGACGGGGACCTCAGGGACCCGCTGTGGTGGCCTCAGGAAAGGCCAGTCCCCATGGAAGTTGCTTGGGGCCTGTCGGGATTCTCTCCCGTCGATGCCGGGCCTAAGATCTTGTGTGGAGTCGGTGCTGGAACCCCTGAGGATTCCTCTCCAGTGCTGACATGGATCTTGGGGTACTTCTGGCGTCTCCCAGTGCAGTCAGTCCTCTACTCGAGTGGGCATGCACGTGCGCTTTCCTCCGAGCTTTAGCAGGCAGTGTCACCCTTCCCTTCGCGTGGATCAACGGATCTGTGGCATTCCCTTGAGGCTTTTCCAAAGAGGTTTCCCACGAGGCTTTCCACAGGGCTGTCCCACGTGCCACCGTGGTGTGAGTAGATCCTCGCTTGAAAAGTCGAGGCAGTGCAGGGAAAACAAGTTTCCCTGGAATGGAATGAGACATCCAGGGTCTGTGGGAATGGTGGCACGACCTGAGTTCCTCTCGCCTTTCCTGTGGAGAGC
>NW_017209250.1:0-3435 GCF_001704415.2 Capra hircus | reverse complement strand
GCCTGGAGGGGAGAACCTCCTGGATTTTCTCGAGTTGCGCAGGTGCTCTCGACTTACGAGGGGACCTCAGGCGCCCTTTTGGTGGCCTCAGGAAAGGCCAGTCCCCATGCGAGTTGCTCGGGAGCCTCTCCTGATGTCTCTCCCTCTCCAGTGCTGTCTTGGATCTTGACAGGCCTTTCCTGAGGCCACCAGAGCGGGTCCCTGCGGTCCCCGTCGTAAGTCGAGAGCACCTGCCGCAACTGAGAAAATCAAGGATGTTCTCCCCTCCAGGCAAAATGAAGCCTATTTCGCTGACACATCTCAAGGCTAAGCACACTTAAACTCTGGAACTTCCAAAGGGTCCTTCACACCCTTGCTGCAAATCAAGAAGTTCCCCGACATACCCGTCTCCACTCAAGAGGAAGCACGATAGTTCCGCCCACATCCAGAGGAGCCCCGTTTCCGCCTCATAGCTCGAGAGGAGGGATCCTTTCCCTGCGAGGTCGAAAAGAATTCCCGGCGTTCCCGTCGCATCTCAAGAGGAGGCGCTCTCCACAGGAAGGCGAGGGAACTCCACGGACATGCCACCATTCTCCGAGTCCCCCAGATGTCTCAGTCCATTCCAGGGAAACCTGTTTCCCGCACTGACTCGACTTTCAAGCGAGGATCGACTCACACCACTGTGGCACGTGGGACAGCCCTGTGGCAAAGCCTCGTGGAAAGCCTCGTGGGAAAGCCTCGAGGGAAAGCCACAGATCCCTTGATCCACGCGAAGGAAGCCGACACTGCTGCTACAGCTGGGGAGGAAAGCGCACGTGCATGCCTCAACGAGATGAGGACTGACTCCCTGGGGAGACTCCAGCAGTACACCAAGATCCATGTCAGCACTGGAGAGGAATCCTCAGTTACAGCACCGACTCTACGTAAGGTCTGAGGCCCGCATCGACGGAGAGGAATCCGGAGAGGGCCGAGCAACTCGCATGGGGACTAGAATTTCCTGAGGCACCAGAGCGGGTCCCTGAGGTCCCATGTAAGTCGAGAGCACCTGCCGCAACTCGAGAATATCAGGAGTTTCTCCCTCCAGGCGAGATGAGGCCCATTTCCATGAGGCATCTCGGGCTAATCACACCTAACCTCTAGAACTGCAAAGGGTCCTTCACACCCTTGCTGCAACTCAAGAAGTTCCCCAACATACCCGTCTCCACTCGAGAGGAAGCACGAGAGTCCTCCCACATGAGGAGGAGCCCGTTTCCACCTCATAGCTCAAAGAAGGGATCCTTTCCTGCGTGGTCGGAAAGAATTTCCGGCATTCCCGTCGCATCTCAAGAGTAGGCGCTCTCCACAGAAAAGGCGAGAGGAACTCCAGGTCGTGCCACCATTCCAGATTCCCTCAGATGTCTCAGTCCATTCCAGGGAAACTTGTTTTCCCTGCACTGCCTCGACTTTCAAGCGAGGATCGACTCACACCACGGTGGCACGTGGGACAGCCCTGTGGAAAGCCTCGTGGAAAAGCCTCGAGGGAAAGCCTTCAGGAAAGCCACTGATACCATGATCCAATCGCCAAGAAGCGTGACACTGCTGCTACAGCTCGGGAGGAAAGCGCACGTGCATGCCCCACTCGAGACGAGGACTGACTCCCCTGGGGAGACTCAGAAGTACCCAAGATCCATGTCAGCACTGTCAGGAATCCTCAGTTCCGCACCGACTCCACACAAAGTCTTAGGCCCCGGCATCGACGGGAGAGGAATCCCGAGTGCCCCGAGCAACTTGCATGGGACTGGCCTTTCCTGAGGCCACCAGAGCGGTCCCTGAGGTCCCTGTCGTAAGTCGAGAGCACCTGCCGCAACTCGAGAAAATCAGGAGGTTCTCCCCTCCAGGCGAGATGAGCCCATTTCCACTGAGGCATCTCGACGCTAATCACACCTAACCTCTGGAACTTGCAAAGCGTCCTTCACACCCTTGCTGCAACTCAAGAGTTCCCGACATACCCGTCACACTCGAGAGGAAGTACGAGAGTCCCGCCACAATCCAGAGGAGTCCCCGTTTCCGCTCTAGCTCGAGAGGAGGGATCCTTTCCCTGCGTGTGGCGGACTCTCGTACTTCCTCTCGAGTGTTGACGTGGGTATGTCGGGAACTTCTTGAGTTGCAGCAAGGGTGTGAAGGACGCTTTGCAAGTTCCAGAGGTTAGGTGTGATTAGCGTCGAGATGCCTCAGTGAAATGGCCTCATCTCGCCTGGAGGGGAGAACCTCCTGAATTTCTCGAGTTGAGGCAGGTGCTCTCGACTTACGACAGGGACCTCAGGACCCGCTCTGGTGGCCTCAGGAAAGGCCAGTCCCATGCAAGTTGCTCGGGGCACTCGGGATTCCTCTCCCGTCGATGCGGGGCCTAAGACTTTGTGTGGAGTCGGTGCCGGAACTGAGGATTCCTGACAGTGCTGACATGGATCTTGGGTACTTCTGAGTCTCCCAGGGAGTCAGTCTCGTCTCGAGTGGGGGCATGCACGTGCGCTTTCCTCCGAGCTGTAGCAGCAGTGTCACGCTTCTTGGCGATTGATCATGGTATCAGTGGCTTTCCTGAGGCTTTCCCTCGAGGCTTTTCCACGAGGCTTTCCACAGGGCTGTCCACGTGCCACCGTGGTGTGAGTCGATCCTCGGCTTGAAAGTCGAGGCAGTGCAGGGAAAACAAGTTTCCCTGGAATGGACTGAGACATCTGAGGGAATCTGGAAGGTGGCACGACCCTGGAGTTCCTCTCGCCTTTTCTGTGGAGAGCGCCTACTCTTGAGATGCGACGGGAATGCCGGAAATTCTTTCCCGACACGCAGGGAAAGATCCCTTCTTTGAGCTATGAGGTGGAAAACGGGGCTCCTCCTCATGTGGGAGGACTCTCGTGCTTCCTCTCGAGTGGAGACGGGTATGTTGGGGAACTTCTTGAGTTGCAGCAAGGTGTGAAGGACCCTTTGCAGTTCTAGAGGTTAGGTGTGATTAGCCCTGAGATGCCTCAATGGAAATGGGCCTCATCTCGCCTGGAGGGAGAAACTCTGCATATTCTCGAGTTGCGGCAGGTGCTCTCGACTTACGATGGGAACCTCAGGACCCCTCTGGTGGCTCAGGAAATTCAGTCCCCATGCGAGTTGCTCGGGGCCCTCTCCGGATTCCTCTCCGTCGATGCGGGGCCTCAGACCTTACGTAGAGTCGTGCTGTAACCTAGATTCCTCTCCAGTGCTGACATGGATCTTGGTGTACTGCTGGAGTCTCCCCAGGGGAGTCAGTCCTCATCTCGGTTGAGGGCATGCACGTGCGCTTTCTCCCAGCTGTAGCAGCAGTGTCGGCTTCCCTTCGCGTGGATCAAGGGATCTGTGGCTTTCCCTCGAGGCTTTCCCACGAGGCTTTCCACGAGCTTTGCCACAGGCTGTCCACGTGCCACAGTGTGTGAGTCGATCCTCGGCTTGAAAGTC
>NW_017209249.1:0-3436 GCF_001704415.2 Capra hircus | reverse complement strand
GGCTCGAAGGAAAGCCCACGTGCAAGCCCCCACTCGAGACGAGCACTGACTCCCCTGGGGAGACTCCAGAAGTACCCCGCCAAGATCAATGTCAGCACTGGAGAGGAATCCTCAGGTTCCGGCACCGACTCCACACAAGGTCTTAGGCCCAGCATCGACGAGAGAGGAATCCGCGAGAGGACCCTGAGCAACTCGCATGGGGAGTGTCCTTTCCTGAGGCCACCAGAGCGGGTCCCTGAGGTCCCCGATGTAAGTCAAGAGCACCTGCTGCAACTCGAGAATTCCAGGAGGTACACCCCTCCAGGCAGATGAAGCCCATTTCCGCTGAGGCCTCTCGAGGCTAAACCACACCTAAGCTCTGGAACTTCCAAAGGGTCCTTCACACCCTTGCTGCACTCAAGAAGTTCCCCCACATACCCCGTCTAGACTCGAAAGGAAGCACGAGAGTCCCGCCCACATCCAGAGGAGTCCCGTTTCCGCCTTCTAGCTCGAGAGGAGGGATCCTTTCCCTGCGTGTTCGGGAAAGAATTCCCCGTGTTCCCGTCGCACCTGAAGAGGAGGCGCTCTCCACAGGAAAGGCGAGAGGAACTCCAGGGTCGTGCCACCATTCCCAGAGTCCTCCAGATGTCTCAGCCCATTCCAGGGAGAACTGTTTTCCCTACACTGCCTCGATTTTCAAGCCGAGGATCGACTCACACCACGGTGGCACGTGGTACAGCCCTGTGAGAAAGCCTCGTGGGAAAGCCTCGTGGGAAAGCCTCGTGGGAAAGCCTCGAGGGAAAGCCCCTGATCCCTTGATCCACGCGAAGGGAAGCGTGACACTGCTGCTACAGCTCGGCAGGAAAGTGCACGTGCATGCCCCCACTCGAGACGAGGACTGACTCCCCTTGGGAGACTCCAGAAGTACCCCAAGATCCATGTCAGCACTGGAGAGGAATCCTCAGGTTCCGGCACCGACTAGACACAAGGTCTTAGGCGCCGGCATCGACGGGAGAGAATTCCCGTGAGGCCTCCGAACAACTCGCATGGGGACTGGCCTTTCTTGAGACCACAAGAGCGGGTCCCTGAGGTCCCCGTCGTAAGTCGAGAGCACCTGCCGTAACTCGAGAAAATCAAGGAGGTTCTCCCCTCCAGGGGAGATGAGGCCCATTTCCGCTGAGGCGTCTGGAGGCTAATCACATTTCACATCTGGAACTTCCAAAGGGTCCTTCACACCGTTGCTGCAACTCAGGAAGTTCCCCGACATTCCCGTCTCCACTCGAGAGGAAGCACGAGAGTCCCGCCACATCCAGAGGAGCCCCGTTTCCGTTTCCTAGCTCGAGAGGAGGGATCCTTTCCCTGCGTGGTCGGGAAAGAATTCCCGGCGTTCCCGTCGCATCTCAAGCGGAGGCGCTCTCAAAAGGAAAGGCGAGAGGAACTCCAGGGTCGTGCCACCATTCACAGAGTCCCCGAGATGTCTCAGTCCATTCCAGGGAAACCTGTTTTCCCTGCACTGCCTCGAGTTTCAAGCCGAGGATCGACTCACACCATGGTGGCACGTGGGACAGCCCTGCGGGACAGCCCTGTGGGAAAGCCTCGTGGGAAAGCCTCGAGGGAAAGCCACAGAGTCCTTGATACACGCGAAGGGAAGCGCCACACTGCTGCTACAGCTCGGAAGGAAAGAGCACGTTCTTGCCCCCACTCGAGATGAGGACTGACTCCCCTGGGGAGACTCCAGAAGTACCCCAAGATCCATGTCAGCACTCGAGAGGAATCCTCAGGTTCTGGCAGTGACTCCACACACAAGGACTTAGGCCCCAGCATCGACGGCAGAGGAATCCCGAGGGGCCCCCGAGCAACTCCATGGGGACTGGCCTTTCCTGAGGCCACCAGAGCGGGTCCCTGAGGTCCCCGTCGTATGTCGAGAGCACACCTGCCGCAACTCGAGAAAATCCAGGAGGTTCTCCCCTGAGGCGAGATGAGGCCCATTTCCGTTGAGGCGTCTCGAGGCTAATCACACCTAAACTCTGGAACTTCCAAAGGTTCCTTCACACCCTTGCTGCAACTCAAGAAGTTCCCCGACATACCCGTCTCCACTCGAGAGGAAGCAAGAGAGTCCCGCCCACATCCAGAGGAGCCCCCGTTTCCGGCTCCTAGCTCAAGAGGAGGGATCCTTTCCCTGCGTGCTCGGGATAGAATTCCCGAAGTTCCCTTCGCATCTCAAGAGGAGGCGCTCTCCACAGGAAAGGCGAGAGGAACTCCAGGGTCGTGCCACCATTCCCAGAGTCCCCCAGATGTCTCAGTCCATTCCAGGGAAACCTGTTTTCCCTGTACTGCCTCGACTTTCAAGCCGAGGATTGACTCACACCACGGTGGCACGTGGGACAGCCCTGTGGGAAAGCCTCGTCGGAAAGCCTCTTGGGAAAGCCTAGAAGGAAAGCACAGATCCCTTGATCCACGCGAAGGGAAGCGCGACACTGCTGCAACAGCTCGGGAGGAAAGCGCACGTGCATGCCCCCACTGGAGACGAGGACCGACTCCATTGAGGAAACTCCAGAAGTACCCCAAGATCCATGTCAGCACTGGAGAGGAATCCTCAGGTTCCGGCACCGACTTCCCGCAAGGTCTTAGGCCACGGCATCGACGGGAGAGGAATCCCGAGAGGACCACGAGCAACTCGCATGGGGACTGGCCTCTCCTGAGGCCACCAGAGCGGGTCCCTGAGGTCCCCGTCGTAAGTCGAGAGCACCTGCCGCAACTCGAAAAAATCCAGGAGGTTCTCCCCTCCAGGCGAGATGAGGCCATTTCCGCTGAGGCGTCTCGAGGATAGTCACACCTAACCTCTGGAACTTCCAAAGGGTCCTTCAACCCCCTTGCTGCAACTCAAGAAGTTCCCCGACATACCCGTCTCCACTCGAGAGGAAGCACGAGACTCCCGCCCACATCCAGAGGAGCCCCGTTTCCGCCTCATAGCTAAAGAGAAGGGATCCTTTCCCTGCGTGGTCGGGAAAGAATTCCCGGCGTTCCCGTCGCATCTCAAGAGGAGGCGCTCTCCACAGGAAAGGCGAGAGGAACTCCAGGGTCCTGCCACCATTCCAGAGTCCCCCAGATGTCTCAGTCCATTCCAGGGAAACCTGTTTTCCCTGCACTGCCTCGACTTTCAAGCCGAGGATCCACTCACACCACCGTGGCACGTGGGACAGCCCTGCGGGAAAGCCTCGTGGGAAAGCCTCGTGGGAAAGCCTCGGGGAAAGCCACAGATCCCTTGATCCACGCGGGAAGCGTGACGCTGCTACAGCTCGTTGTAAATCAGACGTGAATGCCCCACTCGAGACGAGGACTGACTCCCCTGGGGAGACTCCAGAAGTACCCCAAGATCCATGTCAGCACTGGAGAGAATCCTCAGGTTCTTACACCTACTCCACACAAGATCGTTAGGCCGGCATCGTCAGGAGGG
>NW_017209248.1:0-3439 GCF_001704415.2 Capra hircus | reverse complement strand
AGAGGAATCCCGAGAGGCCCCAGAGCTACTCGCATGGGGACTGGCCTTTCCATGGGCCACCAGAGCGGCTCCCTGACATCCCCGTCCTAAGTCGAGAGCACCTGCCGCCACTCGAGAAAATCCAGGAGGTTCTCCCCTCCAGGCGAGTGAGGCCATTACCGCTGAGGGCTCTCGATGCTAATCACACCTAACCTCTGGAACTTCCAGAGGGTCCTTCACACCCTTGCTGCAACTCAAGAAGTTCCCCGACATACCGTCTCCACTCAAAGAGGAAGCACGAGATCCCCCCACATCCAGAGGAGCCCCGTTTCCGCCTCCTAGCTCCAGAGGAGGGATCCTTTCCCTATGTCGTCGGGAAAGAATTCCCGGCGTTCCCGTCGCATCTCAAGAGGAGGCGCTCTCCACAGGAAAGCGAGACGAACTCCAGTGTCGTATCACCATTCCCAGAGTCCCCCAGATGTCTCAGTCCATTCCAGGGAAACCTGTTTTCCCTGCACTGCCTCGACGTTCAAGCCGAGGATCGACTCACCCACGGTGGCACGTGGACAGCTCTGTGGGAAAGCCTCGTGGGAAAGCCTCGTGGGAAGGCCTCGTGGGAAAGCCACAGATTTCTTGATCCACACTAAGGGACCGTGACACTGCTGCTACAGCTCGGGAGGAAAGTGCACGTGCATGCCCCACTCGAGACGAGGACTGACTCCCCTCAGTAGATTCCAGAAGTACCCCAAGGTCCATGTCAACACTGGAGAGGAATCCTCAGGTTCTGAACCGACTCCACACAAGATCTTAGGCCCCGGGATCGACAGAAGAGGAATCTCGAGTGTCCCCGAGCAACTCGCATGGGGACTTGCCTTTCCTGAGGCCACCAAAGCGGTCTCTGAGGACACCCGTGGTAAGTGGAGAGCACCAAACCCCAACTCGAGAGCAACCCAGGAGGTTCTCCCCCCCGCCAGGCCTGATGAGGCCATTTTCCTCTGAGGAGTCTCGAGGCTAATCACACCTAACCTCTGGAACTTCCAAAGGGTCCTTCACACCCTTGCTGCAACTCAAAAAGTTCCCGACATAACCGTCTCCACTCGAGAGGAAGCGAGAGAGTCCCGCCCAAATCCAGAGGAGCCCCGTTTCCGCCTCATAACTCGAGAGGAGGGATCCTTTCCCTGTGTGGTCGGGAAAAATTCCTGGCCTTGCTGTCACATCTCAAGAGGAGGCGCTCTCCACAGGAAAGGCGAGAGGAACTCCAGGGTCGTGCCACCATTCCAGAGTCCCCCAGATGTCTCAGTCCATTCCAGGGAAAACTGTTTTCCCTGCACTGCCTCGATTTCATGCCGAGGATCGACTCACACCACGGTGGCACGTGGGACAGCCCTGTGGGAAAGACTCCTGGGAAAGCCTCATGGAATAGCCTCAAGGGAAAGACACTGATCCCTTGATCCACTCGACGGGAAGCGTGACACTGCTGCTACAGCTCGGGAGGTAATCGAACTGCATGCCGCCACTCGAGACGAGGACTGACTCCCCTGGGGAGACTCCAGAAGTACCCCAAGATCCATGTCAGCTTGGAGAGGAATGCTCAGGTACCGGCACCAACTCGTCACGAGGTCTTAGGCCCCGGCATCGACGGGAGAGGGAATCCCGAGAGGCCCGAGCAACTCGCATGGGGACTGGCCTTTCCTGAGGCCACAGAGCGGGACCTGTGTCCCCGTCGAAAGTCGAGAGCACTTTCCGCAACTCGAGAAAATCCAGGAGGTTCTCCCTCCAGGCGAGATTAGGCCATTTCCGCTGAGGCGTCTCGAGGCTAATCACACCTAACCTCTGGAACTTCCAAAGGGTCCTTCACACCCTTGCTTCAACTCAAGAAGTTCCCCGACATACCCGTCTCCACTCAAGAGGAATAACGAGAGTCCCGCCCAAATCCAGAGGAGCCACGTTTCCACTAATGGATCGAGAGGAGGGATCCTTTCCCTGCGTGTTCGGGAAAGAATTCCCCGCGTTCCGTCGCATCTCAAGAGGTGCTCTCCACAGGAAAGGCGAGAGAACTCCAGGGTCGTGCCACCATTCCAGAGTTCCCCAAATGACTCAGTCCATTCCAGGGAAACCTGTTTTCCCTGCACTTCCTTGACTTTCAAGCCAAGGATCGACTCACACCACGGTGTCACGTGGGACAGCCCTGTGGGAAAGCCTCGTGGGAAAGCCTCGTGGGAAAGCCTCGAGGGAAAGCCACAGTTCCCTTGATCCACGGAAGGGAAGTGCGACACTGCTGCTACAGCTCGGGAGGAAAGCGCACGTGCATGCCCCCTCGAGACGAGGACTGACTCCCCTGAGGAGACTCCAGAAGTACCCCAAGATCCATGTCAGCACTGGAGAGGAATGCTCAGGTTCCGGCAACAACTCTACACAAGATCTTAGGCCCCGGCATCCACGGGAGAGGAATCCTGAGAGGCCCCCGAGCAACTCGCATGGGGACTGGCCTTTCTGAGGCCACCAGAGCGGGTCCCTGAGGTCCCCGTCGTAAGTCGAGAGCACCTGCCGCAACTCGAGACAATCCAGGAGGTTCTCCCCTCCAGGCGAGATGAGGCCCATTTCCGCTGAGGCGTCTCGAGGCTAATCACACTAACCTCTGGAACTTCCAAAGGGTTCTTCACACCCTTGCTACAACTCAAGAAGTTCCGCGACATACCCGTCTCCACCCGAGTGGAAGCACGAGAGTTACGCCCATCCAGAGGAGCCTCGTTTCCGCCTCCTAGCTCGAGAGGAGGGATCTTTCCCTTCGTGGTGGGAAAGAATTCCCGTCGTTCCTGTCGCATCTCAAGAGGAGGCGCTTTCCACAGGAAAGGCGAGAGGAACTCCAGGGTCGTGCCACCATTCCGAGTCCCCCAGATGTCTCAGTCCATTCCAGGGAACCTTTTTTCCCTCCACTGCTCGACTTTCAAGCCGAGGATCGACTCACACCACGGTGGCACGTGGGAAGCCCTGTGGGAAAGCCTCGTGGGAAGCCTCGAGGGAAAGTCAGAAAATCCCTTGATCTACGCGAGGGAAGCATGACACTGCTACTACAGCTCGAGAAGAAAGCGCATGTGAAGACGCCACTAGAGACGAGGACTGACTCCCCTGGGGAGACTCCAGAAGTACCCAAGATCCATGTCAGCACTGGAGAGGAATCCTCAGGTTCCGGCACCGATCCACACAAGGTCTTAGCCCGGCATCGAAGGGAAGGAATCCCGAGAGGCCCCCGAGCAACTCGCATGGGGACTGGCCTTTCCTGAGGCCACCAGAGCGGGTCCCTGATGTCCCCGTCGTAAGTCAAGAGCACCTGCCGTAAGTCGACACAATTCAGGAGGTTCTCCCCTCCCAGGGGAGATGAGGCCCTTTTCCCTGAGGGGTCCTCGAGTCTAATCACACTGAACCTCTGGAACTTCCAAAGGGTCCTTCACACCCCTTG